>NW_007255810.1:2675-5274 GCF_000164805.1 Carlito syrichta | reverse complement strand
AGGCTCGCGCTACCACGCCCGGCTAAGTTTGGATTTATTGTGGAGATGAGATCTTGCCAAGTTGCCCAGGTGGTTCTCGAACCCACGGGCTCAGGCAATCCACTCACCTCGGCCTCCCAAGCGTGAGATTATAGGCTGAGCCACGGAGCCCGGCTCCTATCTCTTTTTTTTTAGTTAACATCCATATTTTGGAGCCAACGTTATTTACATTTATTCCTATATCAAATTACAAACACTGAAATTTTAAATTCTACTGTGGCTGACTGACTTCAAAAGGAAATCCATGAGCATAGAAATATATCAAACATGAAATGCAGTTATTTCTAGGCAGTTATTATTCAAGATATATAAAAACCACATAAAAGCAAAATTTTTAACACACACATATGTATATTTTTCATGGCTCTATTATTTCTTACACTAGAAAGGGGACATCGGATATCCTACTATATTTATTCTAAGTTCACATTAACATATTATAAACAGTTTGACAGGTTTTCACTTGCCTATCAAGTGTGAGCTTTTTTTTTTTTTTTTTTTTTAGTTGGAGTCTCACTCTGTTGCCCTCCGGCGATCCTCCCACCTCAGCCTTCCGAGTAGCCCGAATTACAGGCCCGTGCTACCACGCCCGGCTGATTTTTTTGATTTTTATTGTAGAAATGAGGTCTCGTCTGCCCAGGCGGGTCTTGAACCCGCGGGCTCAGGCAATCCACTCACCTCAGCCTCCCAAAGGCACGGGATTACCGGCTGAGCCACATATCAAACACAATCCTGCCTATGTAAAGACTATCAATTCGCATTTTTGTTGTATAAAAAGTCAATTTCCTGTTTTTATATTTATAAGCATGCTCTTACTTCAATGTTTTGTCAGTGTATTTTTATTTCTTTATTTCTTTTTCTTTTTATTTTTGAGTTGGAGTCTCACTCTGTCGCCCAGACTGGAGTGCAGTGGCCGCTCCCGGCCACCGCAGCCTCGACTGCTGAGCTCCAGCGATCCTTCCGCCTCAGCCTTCCAAGTAGCTGGAACTATAGGCGCACGCTACCACGCCGGCTGATTTTTTTTTTTTTTTAATTTATTGTAGATGTGAGTTCTTGTCAAGTTGTCCAGGAGGGTCTCAAACCCACGGTTCCAAAAGCGCGGGATTATAGGCTGAGCCACCGAGCCCAGCTTTGTCAGTGTATTTTTAAAAGTTGTAAGATCTCAGAGAACCAGGGAACTTGCCATACTAAATTTCAACTTTTTTTTTTTTTTTTTGAGTTGGAGTCTCACTCTGTCGCCCAGACTGGTGTGCAGTGTCCGCTCCCGGCCACCGCAGCCTCGACCTTCTTTGCTCGGGCGATCCTTCCGCCTCAGCCTTCCGAGTAGCCGGAATTACAGGTGCGAGCTAGCAAGCCTGGCTAATTTTTTGATTTTATTGTAGAGATGAGGTCTCGCTGCCCAGGCGGGTCTCGAACCCGCGGGCTCAGGCAATCCACTCACCTCAGCCTCCCAAAGGTGTGGGATTACAGGCTGAGCCACCGAGCCCGGCTAACTACTTTTTAACTTAATTTTGTTTTTATTTCAACATTGTGGGGTGCAATTCAGAGTTAGGTACACAAATATTTATTGTGCAGGTACGCTTATTGATGAGTTGTCCCACCCTTCCCCATTTCTACTACTGTAAATCACACCTACCTGCCCCACTACCTTCCCCAGTTTCCTGCTGCTCTCAATCATTTATTATAGTATTAAAGTAGTTGTCAAAGGTCCCCGGATGAATGAGCACATTTGAAGTACATCTTCCCATTCCTATGCCTCTCCACCAGCTGCTGGCAATCACCATTCTACCCTTTTCTTCTATAATTTTAGCTTTTTCTTTCATTTTTTACTTAGTATGATGTTCTGCAGGTTCACCCATGTTATCACACATAAGAAAATATTTTCTTATTTTTAAAATCTGTGGTAAACAGTTTTCCGCTGTGTGTGTGCGCGCGCACGCACGCGCGCTCCCGTGCATACATGTGTTGCATTATCTTTATTGATTCATTCATGGTGGACACTTAGATTATTTCCAAGTCTTGACTATTGAAAATAAAGCTGCAATGAGTGTACGAGTGCTGATATTGCTTTTAGATACTAATTTTATTTTAGTTTTTGAATATATATATATATATACCCTAAAGTGGGATTTCTGGGTCAAATAATAGCTTTATTTTTAATTTTTTGAGAAACCATTTTACTGTTTTCCTTTTGCCTTCAGAGTTAGAACCCAATATACAACTAGGAGGATAAAACCCATTGGCACGGGATTGTAAATGACAGGGAGGTGAGATCCCAAATAGAATGTGCAATAAAAAGCAAAATCATTAAATTAATACAATACACCTAATCTACAAAAGTTATCAAAATTATGAGTGTAAATTACCAGGATCAGTTCCAAGATTTCCATGTGGCAGGGAGAGTGCATGCTTTGCTTACAGTTTGGGGTCAAAAGGTCAGTTGTTCACGACTTTAAGAATACCACTTTGAAATGCACATGGTAGTGTCTGTTCAGCAAACTCCACATCCCTTTTGTTTTCTTTGTATTTCTTTTTTAACTACTAGCGAGCCTCTGGGGAA
>NW_007255810.1:0-1576 GCF_000164805.1 Carlito syrichta | reverse complement strand
TGTGAACATTAGCAAATAATTGTGTGTTTTTTTAATCTACTGCCTAGACAGACATGTCTTCCATGGTTAGCAAACGGGGAAAAGACTATTTCTTTCTATTTAGAGCATGATAGATTTTATCCAATGATTTCTACCAATGCTATCTTTTCAGAATTATGTTTTATTACTGTTACATAATGTAGTTTGTTTTCTGTTTCTTTGTTCCTGATGTCAGCTTCCACTGAGTTTTATCACTGACCAACAGCTGTCTCTATGGTTTTAATACTGCTCAATTGTGAGTCAGCACAGCTCTGTGTCTTCCTTTCAAATTCAGTTTTCTCAAGTTTTTCGATTAGTTTCTTTTTTTATTGACTGAGTTCTATCATTCTGAATATGAATGAAATAAAATTGCGTGTAGGGCAATAAGTTTTGAAGATACCGGTACAAAAACCTTCCATTTTCCCTCTTACCTTGTGGAAACAAAAATTGGATATGGGGCTAAATAACTCTATTCTTCTAAGGCAACAACTAAAATATAAGTTATTACACGAGCTGACCCTTGTACAAGACAGGAGAGCCTGCAATGTTTGAGAGCATCTCACATGAGTTTTTATTTTTTTTGGTTTTTTTTTTATTTTTGAGTTGGAGTCTCACACCTGACTTCATCTCTACAATAAATCAAAAAAATTAGCCGGCCGTGGTAGCGTGCACCTGTAGTTCCAGGTACTTGGAAGGGTGAGACGGAAGAATCACTGGATCCCAGCAGGTCGAGGCTGCAGTATCCGGGAGCGTGCCACTGCACTCCAGTCTGGGCAACAGAGTGAGACTCCAGCTCAAAAAAAAAAAATAATAATTATAATAATTCAATAGAATGTTTTTAGTGGTAAATTATAAAAATCTACACAAATAATATTTTAAGAAAGAGAACTAATGGACAAATTATCAGGTAATAGCTGCATTCTGCTTAATTTTGAGCTTAAAAAGTCCTTTATCTGGTTGCTTAATGATGCCATCAGGTACCAAACTTCCTTTCATGGCTTTGCTCTTTAATTTTCTTCCCTCAACTGAAGGCAGAATCTTTCTCTGGTTGTGGGTTTGCTGCCAGGAACAATCAAGGCTATTGGCATTCTCATTTATGCCTTTAGTAGGCAGAGAGGCTTTTCTCTCAATTATAGCCAAAATCTCTTGACCTTCACTCATATTAGATAAGTGTGGATTACATTTCTCTTCTGAACCAATTACTGTTTCTAAATTGGTTTTAGTTTCAACTGTTCAGTTCCATCTACATCCTGTGTTTTTTTAATAATGATAGTCATTACATGTAACTGTAATCTCGTATGATTTTACTCCCATGATGCATAGCATGGCGTCTGCTGCTCAGTAGGTACTCACCAAAATTTAACAAATGAGTGACTGAGTAAAATGAATGAACACATGAATGAGTAGAAGCAAAAATAAATGTACATCATAAATAATGATGGGTGCCATGGTTTGAATGTTTGTATCTCCTCCAATATTTATATTGAAACTTAATCCCCAAGGCAATAAAATTGAGGTGATTGAGTCATGAGGCTGGAGCTCTCATGGGTGCGAATAG
>NW_007255809.1:3157-4446 GCF_000164805.1 Carlito syrichta | reverse complement strand
GCCTCTATGCCAAACAGCCAAGTTGTAAGTACAAAGGAAAAGTTCTTGAAGGAAATTAAAAGTGCTTTGTCAGTGTACAGATTAATGATAAAAAAAGTGAAACAGCCTATTGCTGATATGGAGAAAGTTTTACTGGTTTAGATAGAAAATCAAACCAGCTACCATATTCCCTAAGGCCAAAGCCTAATCCAGAGCAGGACCATAACTCTTCAATTTTTTAAAAGCTGAGAAAGGTGAGAAGCTGCAGAAGACAAGTTTGAAGTTAGCAGAGGTGAGTTCATGAGGTTTATGGAAAGACGCCATCTCTAGCACATAAGAGTGCAAGGTGACACAGCGAGTGCAGATGGAGAAGCCGTAGCAATTGTCCAGAAGATCTAGCTAAGATAGTGCCCCTGTAACTTTCTGGATAACACTCCTTAGAGCTAGTGGAGGATACATTCTTCACTTTATCTCCTATGCATTTCCAGCAGGCAGCATTGGGAGATTCTTGATATTCCTGCAGAAGGCGCCTAATCTATAGGGCAATAAATACCCATTAGCTTCCCCTTTTAGTTGTCACAAGTTCTGTGATTTACATAACTTTTGTAATGCGTGAAGTAAATTCCTTTTACTCTAGGCAAGAGGGATTGCCAATCTGCTAGGCCTTAGGGCATCAGGAAGTCTGGGCAGAAAACTCTGAGGAAGGGGGATGGGAGGAGACATTGTCCTGAGTATATAATGGGTTAATGCAGGTTGTACTTTGGAAGTCTCTGGGGTTTTTTTGGGTTTTTTTTGAGTTGGAGTCTCACTCTGTTGTCCAGACTGGAGTGCAGTGGCTGCTCCCGGCCACCACAACCTCGACCTGCTGGACTCCGGCGAGCCTTCCGCCTCAGCCTTCCAAGTAGCTGGAACTACAGTAGCGCGCTACCACGCCCAGCTAATTTTTTGATTTTTTTATAGAGATGAGGTCTTGCTGCCCAGGCGGGTCTCGAACCCGTGGGCTCAGGCAATCCACTCACCTCAGCCTCCCAAAGGCGTGAGATTACAGGCTGAGCCACCAAGCCCGGCTTGTGTTTTTGAAAAGACAAAGTTGGTAAATTTGTCTTTACATAAATTATGTATTTTTCCAGAATATAACTTTTATTTTCTCATCATTGTATTAAGGTTTAGGAGCAAGATAAAAATGCATTTCTCGTTCTCAGTCTGTCTTTTTCAAACGTTATTATGAGAGTGCTTTGAGTTACTCAAAGCTTTAGCAGGAAAACCACCCGGAAAGATTCACCCTAGTGTCCTTTCCCACTATCATAAGG
>NW_007255809.1:0-1700 GCF_000164805.1 Carlito syrichta | reverse complement strand
CCATATACATTTATAAAGGTTTTAGGTACAGCATAATTAAATATGCAGACTTTGGTCTCTTGATGCACCCTTCACTTTAATTTGGAGACTGCTGGTCTGGAGATTGGGTGATAAGAGCACAGGTTCAAAGTCAGAGAGAGGATTTGCAGTCCTCTTAGAACCACTGAGGACCTGGGCTATAGCAAGAACAGAGAGGATGGAGAGAAAAGTTGTAAATGTAGGGAAGACCAATTTTGGGAACTGGTTTGATAGAAGGTAAAGAGGCAGTGAGGTAGAATGGGTGAACCCCAGGTTTTGGGCTTAGGTGATTCTGGTGATAATTCCTTCATGATCCTAGATTGAGAGTATATTGCCTAAAGATGAACTGAACCATCCTAATTGTAAAGCAAACCTCTCACCTATTAACTCTTCGGTTCTCAAATTCCTGAGACAATTAACATATTTTGGCCAGAAGAGCTTCCTAGAGGGATTATTAAAATACAGAAAAAAATTAAAGGCATTTTCTGATCTGGAGGAAAGAAAACACATTTCATGTATGATGTGGTAGTTTTGAGGCTCTTCCAAGTTTCAGCCTTTGGAAGGAGAGAAGAGGTGAATATTCTGGTACACAGGGAAATGCCTTTCATATGGGGAATTTGTAACTTGGACATGGTAATTAAATCGATGCGAGTTGAACAGGCTTACTTTACCAAAACAATGAGAGCCAATACTGCAAAGAAAAAAGATTCATAAATTAGGAAATGGCGAGTGAATGGTCTTTTAATAAAACTGTGGAATTCTTCAAATTTAATGGTATTGTTTCCACAAGAGGCAGGCATCAAAATTACCCTAGAGCAAAGAACATGTAGAATCAACCCTTGAAGCCCTTGTAGCAGGCCCTTAAATGATAATCACCCACTTCTACCACATTAGGTAGAGATACCACAAATATTCAGAAATATATGTCTCTTCATAATTAGCACAGAGTGCATTTTATTTGAAATGAGAATTGCAATCAATTCTTGACTATACACCCACAGATTACCCACATTGTGGCTTACTGTGTTATAATAAATACTTCCATTCTTTTACATTAACTGACTTGTTTACACACAATACTCTATTTAGACCTAATCTGCTGCCTGACTGAACTAACCAGTTTTCTTTGATGCCCCCCAAAAGCTCTCTGTATACAAAGTATAGTATTGTCTCATAAATCTTTTTTGAGTTGGAGTCTCACTTCATGGCCCAGGCCGGAGTATAGTAGCATGCTCATAGCCACCCAGCGTTGATGTGCCAGGCTCCGGCAATCCTTCTTCCTCTGTCTTCCAAGTAACCAAAACTACAGGTGTGCACTAGCACACCAGGCTCATTTTTTAATTTATTGTAGAAATGCGATCTTGCCAAGTTGTCCAGGCTGTTCTCACACTGGTGGGCTCAGACAATCCCCTTACCTTGGCCTCCCAAAGTGCTGGGATTACAGGCTTGAGGCACTGCACTTGGCCTAGAAAAGTTTGAACTGAAAAAGTTAGAAGGCTCACATAAGTCAGCAAAGTATTATTAGCAAATTTTATTATAAAAGTTACAGCAGACATAGGACCTTACTGATAAATTGACAAGACATTAAAGGACCCTGTGCAGTGGGTGCAGGTGGTTATCAAAGACAGGGAAAAGACCATTCCTTAAACTGTGAGGATACCAGTTCTTTCTGTTCACAAATG
>NW_007255808.1:0-11483 GCF_000164805.1 Carlito syrichta | reverse complement strand
AGTTGCTCTTTGAACCATTCTGCCATGGAGAGCCTACAGAAACTTCAGTCTATGTGTATGGGGTGAGAATGGGTCTGATGTCTGCCCAGCAGGAAGAATGGCCACTTTCAAAATGAGCTGGGCAGGTCTAACCCCCAAGGCAATGGACATGTACAAGTGACTGGCTGCTGGCAGCATTCTCTGCAAATGGTTAGTGAAATGTATTCTCTTGTTTTAAGAGGCAGCATGCACTCAAAAGACTGGCAAAAGTGGGCCAGGCACGATAGCTCATGCCTGTAATCTCAGAACTTTGGGAGAACAAGATGGGAGGATTGCTTGAGGCCAGGAGTTCCAGACCTGGACAACACAGCCAGAACCCATCTCTAGTTTTTGTAAACATTAGCAAAAACAGAACTCTGGTGTGGAAGACCCTGTTGGCGGCCAAGCAACCCACCAGCCACTGCTCTCTTCTTCTTTAATAAAAAATGCCCAGTTCTGCTCAGGTACAAGCTGAAGCAAGTCCTCAGCTATGGGGAGGACTGGTCCTGGCTGGACACAGCCACGGTAGTCCTGTCATATCTGTCCAGGACTGGCCACGAGCACACCTGACCCAGTCTAGCCAAGGAGACAGAAGAGAGTCTTCTGGGGCTTTCTGGGGAAAGTTTCCTTCCCTAATAGAAGACACAGAGTCACAGTCAAAAGGCTCCTTTCCTGGCTGGTGCTTCTTCCTACTCAAAATGCTGTTATGACAAAGTGACAACTGCCACAAAAGGTTCACCACAGAGGGGTTCATCAGACACCTAATGCCCTGAGCATCCTTTCTGATGCACCTGTGAACACCAGATACTGGTGAGGAAGGAGGGAACTGGAGAAACTTGAACATCGCCTGAGGCAGTGTCGACTGGCACAGTCATTCTGGAAACCTATCTGGTAACACTCAATTATGTGTGAACATGTGCTATGACTCAGCCCGATTCGTGTGGGGTCCACACTGGGGGTACTCTCCCACAGTTCACATGGGTGCAGGTATGAGAGGCTCATGGCAGGACTGGGCATTTCAGGAATACACTATATTCTTAACCATAGCCAACAAGTCATACAATAGATACCCTGAACTTATTCTTCCGGCCTCACATGAGTTTCACTTCCTTTGATCCACACTTCCCCACAACCTCTCAACACCCCAACCCTGATAAATACCATCCTCCTCTCAAATTCCACAAAATCAAAAATTTTTGAGTTGGAGTCTCACTCTGTCACCCAGACTGGAGTACAGTGGCCGTGCCCAGTCACTGCAGCCTCGACTTGCTGGGCTCCAGCGATCCATCTGCCTCAGCCTTCCAAGTAGCCAGAATTACAGGCACACGCTACCGAGCCTGGTTGATTTTTTGATTTATTGTAGAGATGAGGTCTCGCCAAGTTTCCCAGGCGGGTCTCGAACCTGCGGCTCAGGAATCCACTCACCTCAGCCTCCCAAAGCATGAGATTACAGGCTGAACCACTGAGCCTGTCTAAAATTTAAAAAAAAATTTTTTTTTGAGTTGGAGTCTCACTCTGTCATCCATACTGGAGTGCAGTGGCTGCTCCCAGCCACTGCAGCCTCGACCTGCTGGGCTCCAGTGATCCTTCTGCCTCAGCCTTCCGAGTAGCTGGAATTACAGGCATGCACTACCACACCCAGCTGATTTTTTTATTTATTGTAGAGATGAGGTCTCGCTGCCTAGGTGGGTTTCGAACCCGCAGGCTCTGGCAATCCACTCACCTCAGCCTCCCAAAGGTGCAGGATTACAGGCTGAGCCACCGAGCCCGGCTTAAAATCAAATTTTTTAGTCACCACCTATGAGTGAGCTCCTGTGTGTATTTGTCTTTGAGCTTGAGTCATGCACATATGCACACACACTCAACATCATGTGCTTATGTATTTAAGCTTCTGCAATGACGAGGCACAGGTCAGAAGTCATCTGGATGGTCCCACTGAATGCTGGCTTCCAGGTACCAGCAAGGTCCATGCTATTGGGAGGTGGTTGAGAAGGAAGGGTGAGCTGATACTAAGGGCCACATCTCATGTGCTGGGGGTTTCCTGGGGAAATCTCAGGCTTACCCACTGGGGAGAGTAATCTCTTTGCCATACTTCTGATGAGGAAGTCAAGATGCAAAAGAGATTATGACTTTCCCAAGATCCCACAAGACCAAACCATGACCCTGAAAACTGCAAGGTCATGTTCAATGTGCCACGCAGTGCTGCCTCCAGGTTCCCAGGCTTTAAGTAGTGGGGAGTGGAAGTCAGAGGAGGAAGTCTGTTCTGGAGAGAGAGGAATGCAAGGAAACTGACCTCTGCAATCAGAGACAATGACCAAAGTAATTATTTAACCATTCAATGGAGCCATTTTCTAATAGGAGTTTACTGGAAAAAATAAATTACAGAGATACAATAAGAAAACACACACACACACACACACACTCATCCTCCCCCTCAAGATGATGTTTTTATATTTCTATATTTTTTCGAGCAAATGCATATTTTTTCTAGCCTACAAATAGCATGATATAATTTTTGCAATCTTATCAAAAATCATATAATGTCAATTTTTGTAGAACCTGGATCATTAATTGCGCTTCTCCAGCCCTGAACTTCTTGGAATGTATGTCAATCTGCACATTTATCAAGATCTGACCACTCTTTTTGTTTTTGTTTTTGAGTCAGAGTCTCACTCTGTCGCCCAGGCTGGAGTGCAATGACATGATCATGGTGACCACAGCCTTGACATGTGGGGCTCATGTGATCCTTCTGCCTCAGCCTTCAAAATAGCTGGAACCACAGGTGCGCCACCTGTCTGGCTAATTTTTTTTAAATTTGTCATAGCAACAAGGTCTTGCCAATTTGTCCAGACTGATCTTGAGCACCTGGGTTCAGGCAATCCTCTTGCATCGGCCTCCCAAAATGCTGAGATTACAGGATGAGCTGCTGCGCCCAACCATGTTGCTCTGTTTTACACTGTGGCCTGGTTCTCTGCCACTGATGCTTTCAGGAATGCTTGAAGCATCTCCTGTCTAAGTGTTGTGTTCTGGTGAATGAGGTGGCATTGCAAAACACACTAAACAAAGTCAAGTTCCTTTCTTCATCCTTATAGACAAAAACGAAGGCTAGGTTTTGAAGCAAATGAGAGAAAATTATTTTTTAAGAATTATCCTAATGCCCAGGGACATACCACTGTTCTGCCCCTAGAGCCATACACAGGACCCTGCGGCCCTGCCCCCATGCAGGGAGCACCCTTCAGCAGCACTCCCAGGACCCTTCCAGCTTCCACTGGCTGGGAGAGTGAGAAATGGCCTCCTTTCCAGCCTCCAGTGTTAACGAGGTCCCTGTCCTGATGCAGTTAATCACATCAACTAAAAGTGGTTCTACACTGGCTTTGCCTGTTGGGCCCAGGCTCAGTGTCTACATTCGGAAGATGAGAAGACCAGCAGTCAGTCAGGTCAGGAGATAATTAAAATATATATGTTTACTTATAAAAATTTACCTTCCACCTATTTTTAAAAATTTGTATATATACATATATATTAATTTAGACATAGTGAAATGTTCAATTATTATTATTTTTTTCTTTTGAGTTGAGGTTTTAACTCTGTTGCCCAGGCTGGAGTGCAGGGGCATAATCATAGCTCACCACCAACCTTGACCTCCTGGGCTCAGGAGATCCTTCTGACTCAGCCTCCTGAGTAACTAGGACTATAAATGTGTGTCACCATGCCTGCTAATTTAATTTTTATTTTTTATTTGTAGAGACAAGTTGTCGCTATGTTGTCTAGGCTTGTCTCGAACTCCTAAGCTCAAGCCATCCTCCTACCTTGGCCTCCCAAAATGTTGGAATGACAGGCATAAGCCATCGTGCCTGGCCAGAAATGCCCAATTCTTAAACAAATGGTGTGATAAGCTTTAACAGATGTATCCACTCAGATGCACCAAACCACCAAGACAAGATTCCCATTACCCAGAAAGTGTCCCTGGACCTGTTCCCACTGTCTCTGCCCTCTGCCCAGAGACAATCTCTGTATTGACTTCTGGCACCACCCTGTGAATGAAATTATGTCATATGTTTAAAGATGAGCACGAGTAAAAATCAGGAACAGCAGCTTCTAGTGGGAATGTCAAACAGTGTAGGCGCTTTGGAAAACAGTCTAGCAGTGGCCCAAAAGTCTACGTATCAAATGCATATTTGGTATCAAGTTACCATATGACCCAGCAATTCCTCTCCTAGGTTCAAACATATCCAAGGCAAATGAAACATAAAGTCTTGTACATGAACATTCAGAGCAAAATTATTCGTAACAGCCAAGAAAAGGGGAGGTAAGCAACCCAATGTCCATCAACTGACAAATGAGCAAATAAAATGAGGCTTATCCATACAGTGAACTATTTCTCAGGCACAAAGAAATGAAGGACTGATACGTGTTATAGTGTGCATGAACCTTAAAAACACTACAGTAAGTGAAAGAAGTCTGTTGCAAAAGACACATATTGTATGATTTCATTTATAAGAATGTCTACAACAAGCATATCCATAGCTACAGAAAGTAGATTAAGGGTTGTCTAAGATGAGGAGTAAGAAGAAGATTGGGTACAGACGTTCTTTTTATTTCTATTCTTTTTTATTTTTTGATACAGGTTTTCACACTGTCACCTGGCTGGAGTACAGGCATGATCATAGCTCATTGCAACCTTGAACTCCTGGGCTCAAGTGATAACAGCTTCCCAAGTAACTGGTACTATAGGTGTGCACCATGATGCCCAGCTCAAAATTATTTGTAGAAAAGGAGTCTCACTCTGCTGCCCAGGTTGGTCTTGAATGCCCAGGCTCAAGTAATCTTCTCACCTTGGCTTCCCAAAGTGCTACGATTACAGGCATGAGTCACCACACCTGGTCCATACTTTCTTTTTTGAAAACATAAGCATGTTCTAAGACTGGTATATGGTATGTCATTTATATCTCAGGGAAGCTGTTTTAAAAAAACAATATCAACAAACATAGGGTCACCTGTAACAGAGAGAGAATATGGTGCAGCAGTCTTTCAGTGGAACTTATACTGAAGACATGTTTGACCTTGTGGCCCAAGAACCCCAAACCACCTGGGGAGCCTAATTGGTGTTCAGGAAGGTCTTCTTCCCATGAGAATGTTCTGAAGTCCGCTGTTTTTCCCAGGGGCCTGGGACGTATGCCTGCTTTGTCAGAAGACATGAAGTGAAACTGGAGCCCAGGCAAGAGTCCAATACTCCCAGAGTGACCTGACTGGCAAAGTGATTCACTCTGTGATCATTTACCCAAGATATCCTTAGCAAGGATCATAACATACCGGTGATTGGGTGATGCCCTGGAGAGTCGAGGGAGAGACTCCTGCAGTTGAAGGTGTTCTCCAGTATCTGCAGAGGGGACTGCCAGCTCAGTGAAGGCACAGTCCCTTCCCCTAACGAATAATGAAAGGCACCCCACCATCCAAGATGAAATACCACTGGAGCCTTGATTGAGGCTAATTCTTCCACTGAGCAAGTCTCTGTCTCCCTCCCCCACACACTGGGGATCTACTCAGCTGTCAAGGTAAGCTGAGGCTCGGAAGTGTGCTGCCCAGTCCTGTGCCCTCGATGAGGCGGTGTGATGCTGACATGTGAACCCCATTCTAGGAGAGCTGACAACCTGGAATTTAAATCCCAAGGGATGTCAAAGTGCAGGGAAGAAAATGTGTTTACCACCTGAAAGTCTGAACAGAGACAGGCATCATGTCTCAGAGAGTCCCCCCCCCCCCGCTTCAGCCCCAGCCACCTTGATCTTTCCCAAGAAAGAGAACAATGGTCTTTTAATCCATGTACCACCCATTTGCCGAACACCATCACTGAGGGGACAACTAGAAGAGAGCACTAGAAGGGCCTGGCAGAGAGGTTATGAGCAAAGATCTTGAAGCCACTGTGAGGTTGTGAGTGATGGTTTTACTATCCACTGTCAAGATGGGAAAGTTGGGCCACCTTATTTAAACTCTTTGTGCCTCAGTTTCTTCAACTGTCAAATGAGGGCAATAACAAGAGGGTCTTATCAGGATGAAATGATTTGGCTAAAATGAACAACTTAGAATCATGCTCAGCACACAGTGTGGTAACAGCACTGGTTTTTTATTGTTATGATTGTGCTAGACAAAAGTGACTTCATCATTCTCCTTACAGATTTCCAGTCTAGTTGAGGAAGACCAAAGTGAGAGGAACATAAACAAATATATCATTATAAATAATGCTAGAAAGGGAGGAATGACGTGAGCAAGATGGCAGAAGTGTCTCCAAAGCTCGCCTGCTCATAGAAACATCAATTTGGACAACTACCCATGCGTGAAAGTACCTTCACAAGAGCTAAGAAATCCAGGTGAGAGGTTAGGGCACCTAAATGGAGCACAGAAATAAGAAAAGATGCATTGAAGAAGGTAGGAAGGACAATTTCACATTACCCACTCCCTCAAGCCAGCATAATACAGTATGGAAAGAGTTACCCTCCATGTTGGGGAAAGAAAGTGAAGTGAGAACACAACTTCATTGCATACTCCAGCACCAGGCTGGCACCCATGGAACAAGGCTCCAAGTCTGCACCATGAACACAGTCAACAAGGCCACCCCAATGAACTTCATTGTTAGTTTGGCCTCCATGAATCCATGATCCAGGTCTGTACCATGGACACAGGCACAAGGTCTGCCCAGATAGACAGAAGCTCCAGGTCCACCCAAGTACTTGTAGCTCCAGGATGGCCCTTGTGAATCCAACAGACAGGCCCCCTGGCTTGCAAACCCAGGCACTAGGCCAGCCCACCCAAAGACTCCAGCAGTATACTTGCATTCAGATCTTACCAGTGGGTCCACCCAAAATCTCTAGATGGGTTGAATGGTGAATGGCTTTCTCTGCCAATGCCAGTTTGCAAAGAAAAAAAGAAGTTGCTACTTCTTCAAATGCATAGACACCAATGCTAGGCCACAAGGATCACAAATAGATAAGAAATCATGGCGACACTAAAGGAACAAAGTAAAGCACCAGTAATCAATTCTAAAGAAATGGATATCTATGAATTGCCTGAGAAAGAATTCAAAATAATTGTCTGAAGCAACACTGAATTATAAGAGAACACAGACAACTAAACAAAATCAGGAAAACAATTATATGAACAAAAGAAGTTTAACAAAGAGAAAAAAACCCCAAAAAAGAGCCAAACAGAAATTCTGGTGCTGAAGCACAATGAATGAACTGAAAAATTCTATAGGGAGCTTCAACCAGACTTGATCAATCAGAAGAAAAAAATCAGTGAGGTCATTTGAAAAGACAGGTCAGAGGAACAAAAAGAAAAAAGAACAAAAAAGATGAGGAAAGCCTATGGGACTTATGAGAAACCATCAAATGAAATAAAATGTGCATTATGGGAACTCAGGGGAGGCAAAAGCAGAGGAGAAAGTGACAGAAAACATTTAAAGAAAAAAATGACAGAAAATTCCCCAAAACTGAAGAGGAAATAAACATCAAGATCCATGAAGCCCTGTGATTTCCCAACCGACAGTGTCGCAGCTCTTTTAGAATCTGTCTAGCAGGTTTTTCATCATTGCAAGAGAAAAAAAAGAATTCTCAACTGATTACACATAAATAGATCTTCAATGAGACACAATAAAACCAAATCTCAAAAGTCAAAGATGTAGAGAACTTTGAAAGCAGCAAGAGAAAAGCAACTTGCTACATACAAGGAACCTCTATAAGACTATCACTAAATTTCCCAGTAGAATTTTTCCAGGCCAGGAGACAGTGGGGTGATATATTCAAAGTCCAGAAAGAAAGAAAAACATCTGCTAACCAAGAACACTAGACCCACAAAATCTGTCCTTCATAAATGAAGAAGAGAGAAAGATCTTCCCAGATAAAAACTGAAAAAGTTAATCACCTTATAACATTTACAGTTGTTATATTTGCTTGATGTATTGACCCTTTTGTCACTATGTAATGCTGTATAAGAATTGTGAAAAGTAGTTCTTCAAGTTGAAATAAAAGGGCACTAATGCCAACACATACAAAATATAACAATGTAAATGTAAGAATATAATCAAATTCAGAATACCCTTATACTGTAATGGTGGTATATAAATTACTTTTAACTTTAGTAAAAATACTTTCAACCCTTAACTGTACCCCACAATTTTAAAATAAAAAATATTGATTTAAAAAAGCAACAATAAAAAATAAAAATAAAACAAAAAGTACTTAGTATACTTTCATAAAGTATTTAGCAAAAATACTTTAGTAAAACATACCTACAAAAAGTCATCATACAACAAAAGAAGGCAGAAAGAGAGGAAGAAAGTTACAAAGGAAATACAAAAAATACAAAATAGTTAGAAAACAATTAATACAACTATAATAGTAAGTCCTCACCTATCAATTATTGCTTTGAATATATGTGAATTAAATCTATAATCAAAAGACAGTGGCTGAATTGACTTTAAAAAACCCAATATCCAACTATTTGCTGGCTAAAAGAAACTCACTTTAGCTTTAAGGACACACATATGCTGAAAGTGAAGGTACTGGAATAAATATTTAATGCAAATAGTAACCAAAAAAGAACAGAGGTGGCTAGGTGCAGTGTCTCACGCCTGTCATCCTAGCACTTTGGTAGGCCAAGGAGAGAGGATTGCTTGAACCCAGAGGTTTGATACCAGCCTGGGCAACTTGTTGAGACCTTGTCAATACAACAAATCAATAAAAATTAGTCAGGCATGGTGACACAAGTCTGTAGTTCCAGCTACTTGGAAGGCTGAGGTGGAAGGATCACCTGAACCCAACAAGTCGAGGCTGTAGTGGCTGTGAGCATGCCATGCACTGCAGCCTGGGCGACAGGATGAGACTCTGACACACACACACGTGCGCACGCACACACACACACAGAACAGATGTGGCAATACTTTTTGTCACACAAAATAGACTTTAAGTAGAAAACTTATCACAGTAGGCCAAAAAAAAAAATCTGAAGTGAGTGGATTGCCTGAGCCTGTAGGTTCAAGACCTGCCTGGGCAGCGAGACCTCATCTCTACAATAAAAATCATAAAAAAAAAAAATAAGCTGGGCATGGTAGCACATACCTGTAATTTCAGCTACTTGGAGGGATGAGGCGGAAGGATCACCGGAGCCCAGGAGGTAGAGGATGCGGTGGCCGGGAGTGGCCACTGCACTCCAGTCTGGGCGACAGAGTGAGACTCCAACTCAAAAAAAAAAAAAAACCATTACATAATGATAAAGGGGTTAATTCATCAAGAGGATATAACAACTGTAAATATATGTATACTCAACAATGGAGCAACTAAATATATAAAACAAATATTAACAGAAGGGTAAAAAAGACATCAATACAACAATAGCAGGGGACTTCCACACCTAACATACAATAATGGATAGATACAACAGAAAATCAGTTAGGAAACAGCAGGCATGAACAACATTATAGCCCAAATGAACCTAACAGACACATACAGAACACTCCATGCAACAGCTCCAGAAGACACATTCTTCTCAAGTGCACATGAAACATTTTCCAGGATGGATGATATGTTAGGCTATAAAACAAGTCTTAACAAATTTAAGAAAATTAAAATCATACTAAATATTTTCTCTGATCACAGTGACATAAAACTAGAAATGAATAAGAGGAGGAAAACTGAAAAAAAATCAAATGTGAAAAATAAACAACATACTCCTGAACAAAGGAGAAATCAAAGAGAAATTTTTAAGAAATCTTGACACAAATGAAAATGCAAACACAACATACCAAAACTTATAAAATTCAACAAGAACAGTTCAAGAGGGAAGTTTACAACACTAATCTCCTACATTAAGAAAAAAAATGTCCCAAAATAACAATCTAACTTTATACCTCAAGAAGCTAGAACTATGTGAGGTGAGTGATGTTAGCTTGACGGCAGTGATTATTTCATAGTATACACATATATTAAAACATCACACTTTGTACTTAAATATATACTATTTTTATTTGTCAATTATACATCAATAAAGCTAGAAAATCAATCCATCATGCTATGGAGAAAAAGCAGAATGCAGTGGGAGATGACAACAGGAATAGCTGAAGAGTAAGAAAACACAGGCTGGACTTGGTGGCTGAGCCTGAAATCCCTGCATTTGGGAGGCCGAGGCGAGTGGATTGTATGAGGCCACAGGTTCCAAATCAGCCTGGGCAACTTGATGAGACCTCATCTCTACAATAAATCAGAAATTTGCTGGGTCTGTAGTTCTATCTACTTGGAAGGCTGAGGTGGAAGAATCACCAGAGCCCAGTGGTTTGACACTGGGGTGGCCAGGAGTGTGCCACTGCATTCAGCCTGGGCAATGGAGTGAGACTCCTATTCAAAAAAAGAAAATAAAAGAAAGCACCCACCAAGCACAAAATGTAGGAAATGAGCCTTCCAATCAGGAAATAGCACAGACAAAGGCCCTGAGGTAGGAGGGAACAGGGTAACTGTGTATCCCTCAGCAGAGTTGGGTGTGGCTGGATGACAGCAATGAGGTGAAAGACCACAGAGACCTGTGGGGATTTTTGTTTTTATCCTAAGAGCAGAAATACAAAGGCCTGGGTATGTTTGGTGGGGAAGACACGATTTGACTCACATTTCAAAATTATCATATTGGCTGCTGAGTGGAGAAAGGATAACAGAAGGACAAGATGAGATGCAGGGAGTTGAATTTTGAGGCTGCTGCTGTGGCCCAGTGAGACACCAGGGTAACTTGTATCATAGCACTGGGGGTGGAGGAGACATAACTTTGACCAAAGCGCTGGCACTTTTGATCTATCAAGAGGGAACCCACAAGGGTCCAGGATGGTGCGCTGGATGCTCTCAGCTGCAGTCCTGGGTATGAAAAGCCACCATGAGCAGTCAAGGCACCATCATGATCAGCCTGCTTGGAATGCTCTAGAACTTCTTTCTTGGAAGACTTACCCAACAAAGGCTTGTCATGAAGATCATCCCACTTGGAAGAAAGGAAAGCTAGAGTGAGGGAAGTGGGAAACACCTGAGGACTTGATATTCCATGCCCAACAAGGCCACTCACAACATCTTGAGAGAGCACTCCATCCTCTTGGACCTGGGGGATGAGACATCCATCTGAAGAGGACACACTCTCCTTGGGCATAACCCCCCCCAAGTCCCCAACCAACACCAGGTCCTGAGCAACCATGAGGAGGGGCCCCATAGCTTCCACATTGGAATCCAGACCTGGCACAGATTCTTAGCAGAACAGTCTCCTGACTGGATGATGGGCCCCATGAGGACATGTGCCCACTGGATGTCCCCCTCCAATGCCAGTGCCAAGCACAGACACCCCATACCACTTGTTTTTGCACTCAAATTGTATCTGATCAAAAAACAATTGACACTCTTCCATTCCCTTAAGTTGGTTGCTCAGTCATCCCATCAGTGGCTCCTGTG
>NW_007255807.1:5126-5883 GCF_000164805.1 Carlito syrichta | reverse complement strand
TCATTCTCAGCAAGACACTGAGACATTTCTTGGTGATGTAGAATTCAAGTTGTTTGGATAACAATAGTAAGACTCCCAGAAGTTTCTTGTGGGAATGGGAGCCCAAGATTCCTGGTTCCCTTGTACAAGACACCCTAACAATGTGGGGACCTACAAGCCCAAATTCCTGATTAAACCTTATCAAGAGGTCCTGTAGACTTCTGCGAATGAGAACTCCAAGAACCCGGATTCTCTTTTCGTTCTCAGAAAGATGCCCGGATTTTCCCTGTCGATGTGGATTACAAAACACTGTATCCAAACGTACCGATGCCCAGGAGTTTCCTAGGGATGAGGAATCCATGATTCCTGGTTACTTTTAAAAATACTTACTAAACATTTGGCAACTGCAATACCCTCGGCCCTTCTAAAAATAAAAGGACAAATGGAAGTTTAAAACTTACAAGGCTCATCATAAGGCCATAGTTACATCCAGATATGGCAAGATGAACTTTTGGTCCTGTAATCTGGCCTTAGTTGTCCCGAGGAACCTACCGGAATTGCATTGCCAGATACCCATTTACAACGATCAAGGGGACAAGAATGTTGCTGGAGTCCTGAATTGACTGATTCCTAGTATCCACAAGCTAAATAGCTTCACAACATGACGGAAGTTCGAAGCCCTGATTCTTGTTTGTCCCGTAGCAAGACGCCCTGAGAATTTTTTTGTATGGAGGACTCCTGTAGCACAGACTCCTTATTCTTCCTTCACTAGAGGCCG
>NW_007255807.1:2565-3531 GCF_000164805.1 Carlito syrichta | reverse complement strand
CAATCCATGAATCCGATTACCCTTAAATGTACCTTATTAATATTTGGCAACCTCAAGACACCAGACCTCTATTCGAATTGAAGGACAAACGGAAGTTTTAGGATTACAGGGTACATCTTAAGACGAGAGTTACCTACAAATATAACGATAAGGTACTTTGGGTTCTGGAATATGCCCTTTGTTGTCCTGAGGACCCCAACGGACTTGTAGGTCCAGATGCTCGGTTACAACTATCAAGAAGACCAGAAAATTGCTGAGAATCTATGATGATAAAATTGTCATATCCAAGAGGCATGTAGCACTAATAATGTGGAGAATTAGAAGCCCAGATTCCAGATTAGCCCTTATAATGTGGCCAGGTAGAATTCTTGGGTTGACGACACATATAACGCACATTCTTTTTGTTCTCAGTAAGACTCCCAGATGTTACCGGACGATGTGGAAGTAAAATCTCTTATATACCAGTATTCATTCACCCAAAAGGTCAGGAGGGCCCTGGAAGCCAATATTGCTGGATCCCCTTCAAGAATATGTCCGAAATATGTGGGAACTCCTAAGCCAAGTTACGAAATCAATCTAAAATTCCAGCAGTAGTTTCTGGATTAGGAGGTAAACCTGAAGTCAGAAATTACACTAAACATGGCGAGATGATTCATTGGGTTGTGGAATCTGGCCTTAGAGCCTCCTGCAAAAAAAAGTCAAACAGATGGCCAGATTCTAGCAACTGGTTCCTGGTGATTGGTAATGACAGATTTGTGATACGGATATAGGAATTAGTTCTGAAAATGTGGGGACTGGGATTCCCAAATGCCTGATTAGCATTTAGAAAAATCCTGTGGCTTCTAGATATGAGTACTTCCTTAAGCCAGGGAAAAATGAGCGACTGCCCAGAAGTTTGCTGGTCACATGGAAACTGATTTTTTCTTGTTCCACATTGGTAACATGAGTAGGAGCTTACTAGGAATA
>NW_007255807.1:0-825 GCF_000164805.1 Carlito syrichta | reverse complement strand
TAAAGAATTCATGGATTGAGGCCTCCCATAACCCAGATTTCTTTTTAATTATTAGAAAGACACCCGGACGTTTTCTGGTGACGAGGATGTCCAAATTCTTACATACCAATACTCATAGGGCCAGAATTTTCCCAGGGTCCTGGAATCCAAGATTGTTGGTTCCCCTTTAAGAATACATTCTAAATAGGTGGGAACCCCTAATCTCATATTCTGAATACCTAAACGAATGTTCATCAGCATTTTCTAGACTAAGTGGTAAACCTGAAGCCAGGGGTCACATTACCAAATGGCAAGATGATCATTTGATTGTGGAATCTGGCCTTTCAGGACCTTGAGAAACAAATGGACGATTCTCAGTTACAACTATCAAGAGGCGCAGCACATTCCTGGGGATCGCTAATGCCCGATTTGTGGTATGCATATAGGATGTTACTCTGAATAATATGGGGACAAAGACTCACATATTCCAGATTAGAATTTAGCTAAAGTCCGTGTCGATTCCTAAGTATGAGCACTGTCTTAAGCCAGGGATAAGTTAGCAATTGGCCAGATGTTTGCAAGTTATATGGAAACCGAGTTTCCTGGTTCCATTTTTGCAACATGTGTAGAAACTTTCAAGGAACACAGTGACTCAGGTTCCTATTTTGTTCTAAGCAAAACGACGAGATGTTTCCTGTTGACCTGTAAGTCCAGACTTTTGTATACCTATAGAAAGATAACAAGAATATGCCTGGGAAAGTGGATTCTAAGATTCCTGGTTCCCTCCAAAAAATACCTCTTTCAAATTTGAACACCAAAACCCAAAGTCCTAATTCCGAATAGAAG
>NW_007255806.1:1525-29828 GCF_000164805.1 Carlito syrichta | reverse complement strand
CTCTCTCTCTCTCTCTCTCTCTCTCTCTCTCTCTCTCTCTCTCTCTCTCTCTGTCTTGAATTCAAGTTAAGTTTAGGGTTAGAGCTAGGGCAGCATTATGGTTAAGTTTAGGGTTCAGATGAAGGTTAATGTTAGGGCTAGATTGAGCTTTAGGTTAGGGATAGGGTTAGAATTGGGGCTAGGTTTAGGGTTGGTGTTTAGGTAGGTTTAGGGCTAGGTTTAGGATTAGGTTTAGCATTATGGCTAGTTTAGAACTAGGGATATGTATGGAATTAGGTTTATGGATAGGACTACGAATAGGATTATGGCTAGGGTGGGTAGGGTTAGAGTCAGTTTTAAGTAATTCTTAAGGTGACTAATAAGCTACCTTTCGGTTTATATTTAGCGTTTCAGTGAGACTTAGTGCTAGTGCTAGGGATAAGGCAAGGATTATAATGATTTAGGATGAGTTTTGGGTTAGAGTTACGGTTAGACATTAGGCTTACAGGTAGGGTAAGTGTTGCCATTAGGCTTAGGTTTAGAATGAAGGCTAGGGTTAGAATTAAGTTTAGGTTTAGCCTTAGAGATAGTGTTAGGACTGGGGTTAAAGATAGTTAGCCTCAGGGTTAGGGCTAGAGTTAGGGTTGGGTTTAAAGGTAGGACTAGGGTTACCATTATAATTAGATTTAGTGTTGGGCCTATTGTTAGGACTGTGGTTAGGGTTAGGACTAGGGCTGTGGTTAGGGTTAGGCTCAAGTATTAGGTTAGGGCTAGGGTTAATTTTAAGTCTAGGGTTAGAGTTAGAACTAGGTTTAATGTTGGGATTATAGTTAGGGTTTGAGTTTGTTTTATGGTTAAGGATAGTGTTTAGTTTGTTTTGGTAAATGCTTGAGTTTGAGTTATGATTAGTATTAGAGCTATTGTTAATGCTCGTCAAGTTCTAGGTTTAGGATTATGTTTAGGGATTTGTTAGGTTAGCTTACCTAGACTAGGATCAGGATTAGTTTCGATTAGATCTTAGTCTAGGTTTAGGCTTAAGGTTATGTTTTGGGTTAGGCACTTAGGTAGGATGCAAGTTGTGGTTAGATTGAGAACTAGGGGAGGCTTATGGTTAGGTTTAGGGTTAGGATGAGTGTTAGTGTTAGCGCTAGGCTTAGTGTTAGTTCTGGCCTTAGGGTAGGGTGAGGTCTAGGGGTAGGTTTAGGGTTAGTAATAGCATTAGAACTAATGGGTAAGGCTAGAAATGGAAATACAATCAAGTTAGGAATAGGTATAGGAAAAGAATATGGTTAGGTTGGCTATGGTTAGGGTTTGGTTATGGCATATATACACACATGCACAAACGTACCCATGCATATATGCATACATATATTAATATAGGTATATATAAGCACACACATTCTATTGGTTCTGTTCCTTTGGAGACCCTGACTAATAGACAGATGTTATCTAATTTTTCTACAGATTACACACAGATAAAGTGCTCTACATGTCAACAGACTATCTCACTGGTGAGTGCTATTGATCAAATTTGTCTTCAGGAGAATGTTTATAGATAGTGTGGTTGTAGTTAACATTACTACTAGATACATAACTCAAGGATCTTATAAATCTTTGCTCATTACTGTCATTCAAATGTATATACAGAGGTCAACATGCTCAAGTTAATACTGAACAGAATTACAATATTACTTTGCAAAAAAGTGCCATTTGTCATGCATTCAGATTTGATAAAGAGATTATGACTCAATGCAAATCCTGTTATTATCAGGGGTGCCCTAAATTAACACCCCATCTCTGAACTTTTTCTAAAATGAGTTAATTTTGCCTGGATAAGTTGGTTTTAATAAAAAAAAATACTTGCCTCCCTTTCTTGAGTTCTTTAAATCACTTTCTTTTTTCCCCAGTCAGAGATTTCTGTATATTCTATACATTTTAAATTTCAAAGCATTTTAATGATGTTTATTCTAAAGAAGTTCTGGTTCTAGAATACTGAGAAATTGACACTTGAAATGCAATAATTAATTTTATGTTTTGCACTGTTTTCCTATGCCAAAGATGAGCCTAAAATATGTATCTTCTTCTCTATGCTAATTAGATGTTAATTGGAACATAGAATAAATTACAACTCACATCTCCTTCCATTACCTTATATTTTGTTTGCATAGTTTTTTTTGGTTGTAAGTCAGAATTTTTAGCAGAAAGAAGTCCAACAAAGAATCCCTTAGTCATATGTCAATTAAACATTATTTTTGTTCTGCCTTGCTGCTTTCGCTTATATATCTTCCTTATATCTATCCTCTTGAAGGAAGAGAGACTAATCTCAGCACTCTTTATATCTTCAGTGTCTGCTGGCACATCATAGATGCTCAACCATGTTTTTGATGGTAGTAATTACTTTTTATTTAAGTAATGAAATAATTTACATTTGTTCACGCCCTGTAAAAATGTAATCATTCCAGCATTGGTATGGATTTGACTTGCCTGCCAAAAATTATTCTATTTTGAATAATAGTTCTTCTTGCTTTATGCTTGTAGGTTTTGTTTGTTTTTCTGAGAAGTCACATGGCTTTCCCCTCCTAATTTCCCCCCAGATACCTAAATACTTGTATTTCACACTAATGTTTCTGTCTCATTTGGAGGGATTGAGTTTACTTGCCAGTGTGTGGGCTCATCCATATGACTGCTCTGCAGAAAAAATATAAAGCAGATTGTTCTGTTTTCTGACTGTTTTTGAGACAAGCTTAAGCTTTCTCCCTTCTTTTTAAATTTGATTGATTATCTCCATTAACCTTGAACTATCATTGTGTATAATATACAATTGCAAGTTTTCAAAGACAGGCCTGTCCCATGCTACGGCCTCCATCTGCTCGTCATTATGTGATTGTGTGAACTCAGTAGAATTCACTCAAAAGAAGTGTGTAACCCTTCCAAAAGTTGATTCAGTGAAACTATCATCTTGAACAGGTGGGTTTTTACAGTTTCAAGATAAAACACAATTTAAGGATATTTTTAAAATTTATTTGACTAAAAAATTAAATGTGAAAGATAACTTATCATTGTGAAATTTTTGATTCATAGCAAAAGAATCTTGTGTTAGATATTGTAACAAATTAAAGACCAAGGATCAGAAACATGGGGCAGGAACCGTTGATTTTTAAAAGTTATGAAAATCACAGAAAAAAAATCACATAAGAGAAAAGCATCATAAATAAATTAACACAATTATTACCAATTTTAGTGAAGTTACACTGGGAATAATGCCAGAATATTTAGAAGTGATATGGTCAACTTAGATGAGATGTTAAATATTCCAGAAAAATGCCGGCATCAGCATTTTAAATTTCAAACTATAGTCTCCAAAGGAAAGCACTGGAAGTTTCATCACTAATAATTTTAATATGGTTAGGGAAATTATTAGCTATTGCATTATACAAAATAAATCTAAAACTACAAGGAAATGGTATAAGAGACAAGATTTACTGGAATTTTCAAAAGTTCTCCCAAAAGGTAGTTTGTTTGTTTTTAAGTTGTGCTTTTATTATAAATCAATTGTATCACAAGAAAATAAAAGGAATAACAGTAGCAGACTCTTTGGTAAACTTCATATCCTCTAAACCAGGTCTTAAAAGAAGTTATCCTTCATAAACCATCCTCAGGGAGACAGGGTTTGGGAAGGAGAGTTTGATATGTAATTTGCTGGAAAGAACCATCTAGGTTGGGAAGTACTTTGAAGAATTCATGCAAAGGGTGCTGAGACTGTCTCTTTGAAAAGGGATTTTGGCAAAGACTCTCTCTGTAAAACTCAAATGTATGTATCTAATTATGCCAAACAACACACTCCCAGAAATGCACTGATTAGAAATATTATTTTGTGCATTTATAAATTTTGTTCCTGTCATATACCAGGTACAGCAGGTCCTCAAATATGTCCTTTCAGTCAATACCATTTTGTTATCATGTTGATGAGAAATACAATTTCTTCCTGACTGGGCCACTGTCTGTGTGCAGTTTGTATGTTCTCACCATGTCCACATAGATTTTATCCGGGTCCTCCCTTTTCTCCCACATCCCAAAGAACTACCCATTAGGTGAACTAGCATGTCTCAAATGTCCCAGTGTGAGTGTGTGGTTGTGTGTGTGAGTACCCTATAATGGGATGATGACCTGTCCAGGTTTGGTTCCTGCCTGATGCACCAAGCTGTCAAGACAGGCTCTGGCAACCTAGATAAATGGGCAAATAACTATCTTCCTTGTTTTTATTAATCTTTCTTAATGTATGTATAGCTAGATTTATTTTAATGTTTAATACTATAAGTGTTTTGGTATTCATTTAGAAATTCAGTGATTTTTTTGTGATCAGAAATATGGTTAACTCTTGTTTATATGTATTAACCTATGGTAAAAGTGCTTTAGTTATATGTTATTTCACTTAAAGACAATTTCCAAGAACCTATCAACACCATCGAGGACTTACTGTAGTTGATTACTATGTATAGAAATTATATGCATTTGTGGACATTTGTTTGTTTAACCTGTTAAAAATCAAACTCAGATATCTATAGCACACCAGCTAGTTCAATCTTATGCAGTGCAAGAAAAGGATTTATGATAAATGTATAGGTATTCAATCATTTATCTATCTATTGAAAGAGATATTCAGTGAGTAGTAGGATCAAAATGAACCTGCCTGAAGCTCTATGTATGTTCTACAGAGAATTCTGAAGAAACAGAAAAAAATTGGAAGCAGGAAGAGTGAAAGTAATCACTTAGGGTTAGCAGATATGAATAATTCTCAAACAGTAATAAACATGTGATAATATAAAAGAAATGTATTATCCAACTATGAGTTCAGTAATCCAAACTGAACAAGATACAGTTACAGTATCTGTAATATTGATGAATATTAATATTGAATAAATATGAAAATTTGTTAGAATCATAAATGCTTTAAAGGACTCCGTTTTTATTTGTTTGGGTTTTAGTTAAATATTATAAAGAATTTAATTTTTGATGGCTTGTGATTATAAAAATTTGATTATGATTATAATGTTAGTTATTTGGGGGAATGAACTGCCTTCTATTTTATCAAATACCATCTTCTCCCACTGGATGGCAACAAGGGTTCAGAAATCAAAGGAGTTTTGCAAACAGTGCCTTACTATGTTGAAGGTCTCAATTAAAAAACAAGTGAACTACCAAATATATAAACAGATAACTTCGAAGTCACAATAATCTAGTTATGTAACTCATGATAAAAAGAATATAATTTCATGAAACTATATAATATGCAGAAATGAGCACTTTTTACAGACTTTTTTTGTCTTATGATTTATTGATGATACTAGTTATGTAAATTGGAAAAAGAAAACCAGTGTAAAGAATAGCATACTCTCAAGTGGATTAACTGTCATCTGCCATAATAATAAGATACATGGAAAAAAAGCATTCTTTTTCTCTAGATCAAATTTTAAAATTAACAATTTGTTTTGAATTACTTCAAAGTAGGATGAATGTCTTAATCATCTTATTATCCCATTTACCTAAAACAATAACTGGTAGCTACATATATTTGATATATATTTATTGAACAGAAACAAACTGAAGATATATTCAGTTTTCTATGGATATGCAAATTATAGAAAATTATTTTCAATTCATCCCTGTTTTTCCATCTTTGCAATTGCTGTTAAGGAATGTCAGCATTTATTTACTCACTCAACAAAAGTATGGAGGATTTATATCAGTTTCCTACTGGTGCTGAGCGTTTAGGCAGGAATAATAATACCAGGATCCTGCCCTCAGGGAATTGATACTTTAATGAAGTAGATACTTGTAAACAAATAATTTTGGAAGATTTTGGCTGTACATATATTCATACTGCTATTAAAGAAGAGAAAAGGGAGCAATAAATTCTAATAAAAAATAGGTTTTCACCTTGAAAAAGAGGTACCATTAAGGTGCTTTGCAACCTGTTCATCTAATGATCAAAATATATGAGTGTCTCATCCAACAGAAACATAAATTATCAGTACCACAGCATTTACTCATATATTTTTTAAAAAACTGGAATTAGGAGTCATCTAGCTCCTGTTAAAATTCGGGCTAATAAAAGTGAGATTCAATGAAGAGAGTCTAAATTTATAAAAGATTATCTATTTACCCGTTCAGAAAATAGAGCAGGTTTGAGCCAGGTGCTTCTGTTTCCCCATACCCCTCTAAATCTTAGTCAAGAGCTGCGTGAGAGGAATGTTCCTTATTCCAAAGGGTCATTAAGAAAAGCCCTATAGAGCCCTTGCAGAAGCTGTTCTCCCACGTGTCCCTCTGCTTCTAATCCTCCTGTATTCCCCTCTTGAGTCGAGGCTTCTACTGAAGAGCCCTTACTGGAGATCCGCATCCTGTCATCCTTGTGTATCCAAGAGACATCTGTGGTGCCAAACTCCCTTGAACAGTGTTTACATAGGATTGAATGGAGGGAGAGTTACCAACATCTTCACCTCTTGTCTAAACCATTTCAGCTTTCTCACACACCAGATTTCAGTTCCTTGACTTCTGTGAATACAGTTTTCTGTCAGACACTTACTTTGCTGTTTTAGTTCTGTTGGTAAACACTAGAACACATTCTAATAGTCATCCTTCAGAGGTAGAACCATCAGCTACTAGGAGCTAAAAATACGAGGGACTCACAGGCATTTAAACAAGAACTGCAATTCAAACAGGATCTTTCTTTCTTCTAAGAATTCAAAAAATAAGGTCCAGGCAGGTCTTTTTTTCACCTAGTCAAGTATAACCTAGCTAAAAATAGTGTTATGTATTAATACCTATGACCTAGAATTCTTATCCTAGCAAAAACATTTTTACTTCTTATAGCCCCACTGTGGTAAACATTGCTTATGGAGAATAGGTATATCAGTACTTAATTTTAAATGTGAATCCCCCCTAAGGAAAGACATATTTTCATCAGCCAATAAAATTCTGTCAACCCCTCACTGACTTTTCTCTCTCCAAAGTCTTTATTAAGAAAAGTGGGAAGACAGCTGGCATTGTTTGGTCTCTGTTATGTTAATGGATGTCTAATAAGCAATTTATGCACATTCCCATCTTCAGGTCTTATAAGAAACATATGTCTCTTTGGAGACATATTAGTTCCATTTCCCTGAAAAGAAAACAGTCTTCGGGGATTAAGTAACATTTCAGAAATCACATAGTAGAAAGTGTCAATGCTGAAATTTGAATTATGGTTGATCTGATTTTAAAGCTCTACTTCTAGATTTGTACAATTTAATCTTCTTTGACACATGTACAGAATGGTAGACTCTTCCTCTAGCACTGACTTTAGAAGAAAGGATTAGAATAATGAGATAACTTCCTACAATATATACCATGTACATCCAGCATCACATCAACAATTGAAAATGTGGTTCAGCCGGGTTCAGTGGCTCAACTTGTAATCTCAGCACTTTGGGAGGCCGGGGCGAGTGGACTGTCTGAGCCTGTGGGTTCAAGACCCACCTTGGCAACTTGGCGGGACCACATCTCTACAATAAATAAAAAAATTAGCCGGGGGTGGTAGCACGCATCTGTAGTTCCGGCTACTTGGAAGGTTGAGGCAGAAGGATCACCGGAACCCAGCAGGTCGAGACTGCATGGCCAGGAGAGTGGCACTGCACTCCAGTCTGAGCAACAGAGTGAGACTCCAACTCAAAAAAAAAAAGAAAGAAAAAGAAAATGTGGTTTAACTGTATATGTGTACCTATGTATGCACACTTCAACAGCAAAAATGAAAATGAATTAGCAGTTAGATTTTAAATCTTTTTCTATACATCATACCTTCTTTAACTGTTATTGACTGTATTGAGATAAAACCACTGTCATATAAATCACTTAATGATGAACTTATGAAATGTCCTATAGTTCTCAGCGTGAGTTAGGACTTCCTAGTGTTCCTATCTTACTGTATGTAGAACAAGAAATTACAGCCCCTGCCTGGTTCAGTCAAGATCCAGCAGGTGGTTGTTGATTATTACGTTTTTGTCTTTTAAGTTGCTTGCCCATCAAGAAGTTGATCAATGGCCTACATTCTTTATAAGAAATGGTAGAACATTCTGGCCTTTCCTTGTTCAACAACTCCTCTGTATTGTTCCAAAGGCTTTGATGTCTCTGTCTCATTTGGAATTTGCTGTGGCTTGAGGTCATAGCTTTTGGGATGCAGTAAAGTTACCCTCACCTCCAAGCTTTAACTTCATTTATATCTCAGTGACTTGTTTCTGCCTTAGCTCTTGCCTGACAGCTTGATTTTGGCACAAATTGGTCCTTCATAAGAACCAATCTAAAAGTAGACCCTGTTGTTCATTCTAAGTTTTTCTTAAATCCTCTGATTTTCTTCCTAGGTATATAGTTCTGATTTTTTTTCCTAGGTAAAGCTGCATAAATTTAACTATAAGCAGTCCTTTTTGATATGAATTTTATTGGTGCTCAAAATATATTAGTAGAATGACTTTTGCTGTAAGCGGTAAAAACCTGGATTCCAGTAGACTTAAACTATGCAGCTACTCATTATTTCAAAAAGCAGTGGGTACAGAGACAAAGCAGTCTTCAAGTTTGGTTGACTCTTGTGGTCATCCCAGAATCACTGGATCGTTTCATATTTTCTCAGCCATTCTCAAGTTTTGTTCCATCTTTGGGCTAGTAGCAATGTGGCTGCAGCAGTTCTTTTTCTCATTCTGACACAATGTCCAGAAAGAAAGAGACCATCCTTTACCTGAGGGCTCTCTTTGGAGCAAGGGAACCATTTCCCAAAAGTCTCTCCAGGCTTCCTCTCATGTCTCATTGGTCTGGTAAGGGGAATGGGCTTGCAACGATTGGCTTAGGCTAATTACCTGGATGGAACAAATGTTTGGGAATTAACCACAATATTCACATGTAGTGAATTTCTTCCAAATATAGGTAATGATGATGCTGGTATACTATTTGGTTGTGTGCATTATATCACGACATTTGTCTATTGAAAACAAAAAATATTTTGCATAGTCTAATATGTTGCAAATTATCGAGTATAAAATGATAAAATATGTTGATGCAATGTTTCTGTTATATTTATACACCCTACTATATGCTGGAACTCTCTGATATAATGCTGAGAAATTTATCCAAAGCTAAAATTTGAGTGAATGGCATTATCTTCTTTATTCTTATAGCACAAGAATGCATCCTTTCAATACTGTTTTTAATAGGATGTTATAAGTGATGCTTTTCGCTGTTACCTAATTTTAGCAGAGGTCCCAGGGACTGAGACAAACCAAAATCATAGAGATCAGTCTGGCTATGCAGGACATGCTAAGAGATTGTGATACTGATTTTGCCAGCATTAATAAATCATGCATCTCCATAGCACCTAAAAGGAGGATGTTGAGGGCATCAGTAGATTTCTTTGATGAGGACTGTCAGTGAGTCTGTGTTCCCTTCCCTTGCTATGGGTGAGTAGAAGTGGTTATATTCCAAATGAGGGGAGCTGCAAGAGTACCAGTCAGAGAGCTTGGCATATGCCCACCGGTATTTGGAGGATACCTGGAAAAGGTCTAATGGGAAGGGGCTGATCAACTACTCTGAAGTAAGAGTAAGGGGAGAATACTCGTGTAAGAGGGAGCCACTTTCCTGCCAAAAGCTGTATTTTTCCACTATAACCAAAACTCATAGGAGGAAGGTGGTTTTGAGTTCTCTTAAAAGTTATCTGAGTAGGAAGCAAACTAGGGAATTATGTTGTGGTGGAAGCCAAAGATAATGGGTAGCAATAACAAAAATTTCTTAGATATCAAGTGACCACTGGATTTCACATAAAGCCCATTGACACCTTTGGTGGTGAAAGAGCAAGCCAGGCTGCAGTAGGTTGCATTTTTATGTTGATCAGTTGTAAATTTAGGGGAAAGGATTTGAGGGAATTTCCATCTAGATTCAATATTTATTGTTTCATTATAATTTCCTCCCAAACTTAGCAGCTTAAAACAGCACACATTCATTATTTCACAGTATCTGTGGGTCAGGAATGTGGGCACAGTTTATTTGGGTCCTCTGCTTCAGAGCTTTTCAGAGGGTATCCATCAAGTTGTCTATCAAGGGTGGAATCTCATTTGTACTCTTGACTGAGAAGGAACTACTTTCAGGGACATGTGGTCATTGGCAGAATTCATTTCCCACAGGACTTTGGAGTGAGGGCCTTAGTTCCTAGTCAGCTGTTGGCAGGAGGCTACCATCCATTCCTTGCCACATGGGCCTCTCAAATATGGTGACATATTAGTTTCATATTGCTGCATAACAAATGACCACAAATTTAGAAACTTGACACAATGCACATTTATTCTTTCACAGTTATATAGCAGAATCCAGAAGGGCTTATCTTGGTTCTTAGCTTAGTCTTCTAAGGCTGAAATCAATATATCAGTCATGCTGGGGTCTAATATGGAAGATTTGGGACAAATCTTTACTTCCAAGCACATTCAGGCTGTCAGAAGCATCCAGGTTTCTTGAGGTTGTAAAACACAAGTCCCTATTTCCTTGCTGGCTGTCAGTTGGGAGCTTTTTGGGGCCTAGAAGCTACCTACACTCTTCATGATGTTGTCCCCTACACCTGCAAAGTCAGCAATATGGTGTTGAATCCTTGTCATGCTTTAACTCCCTTACTTCCCTTTTTGCTACCATCCAGAGAAAGCACTCTGTTTTGAAGGACTCATGTGATTAGATTAGGCCTCCCAAATAATCACCCTATCTTGAGGTCAACAGTGCCATGACATAATCATGAGAGTGATATTGTATTTGATTTGTAGATTCTGGAGAGTAGAGCACAGTATTTTGGGGAGGCCAGTTTAGAAATTCTGCCTACCACAGACAGTTTGATTCATCAGAATGTGGTAGCTCAGAATGCATTGTAGCCTGCCAGCAAGATGCAAGTCACATCATCATGGAAGTGACATCCATCACCTTTGTCATATTCTACTGGGAGAAGTAAGTCACAAGACTAGGATATGCCCAATGGGTTCAGACCACACAGGGTATAGATAGCAGGTGGTGGTGATCACTGAGTCCCATCTCACCATGATCTGCCTGCCATACTTTCTAAAGTTTCTATTTCCTCCATGGAGTAGAAGGTTGAAAGTAAATAGGAGTTGCAATGGTCAGAAGTTTAAGAAGAGTGGGGAAGTGTTCAAACAGTCAGAGTGGAGAATACGGAAGCACAAAAATTGGGGACTGCTGGACAAAAATGGTTGATGACTTGAGGTATGAGGTTAGTGATTCAACTTTCAAAAAAATTCACAAAATGCTTCCAGTTTTCAGAAATCCCAGTCTAATTTGTGTGGCATAGATGCTAGATGACATTTCTAGATTCATGAATGGTCTGAGGGACTTTGATTAATTTAGTTATAACAGACATGGCCCAGTTCAGTGACTCACTCTTGTAATCCCAATGCCTTGGGACGCTAAGGCAGGAGAATCATTTGAGGGCAGCAGTTCAAGACCAGTCTGGGTAGCAAAGCAAGACTCTGTTTCTACAGAAATTCTTTTTTAAAAAAATTAACAGGGCCTGATGGCATGCCCATCGTTCTAGCTACTCCAGAGGAACCCAGGTGTTTGAGGATGCAATGAACGATGACCATGCCACCGCACTCCAGTCTAGGCATCATACACTCTAGCCTGAGTAACGGGGGATACCCCATCTCCAAACAAACAAACAAAATAATTACACCAAGCATGCCATTCTTTGCAAGACTATCTGATGGGCAGCCATGACCCTGAGGAGATTTTCTATTCAAAGTCCTACATATTCACACTTTCATTCATGTGTATTTTATAGGACAATAACCACAAAGTTAGTCAATAGGATGGTATAATTAAATGTTAAGTTATTGTTAAGTCACACAAGGAAAAATTGGATAAGTGTTTAGTGTCTAAAAACATTGAACTTAACATTGAGTTGACAACTGTGTTATATAATTTTAAAGTTTTCTGTAGGATTCTTCAGTCTCCAGCCTTGCACAATTTCAGCAACTGCACATAGATTGAAACGACTAAAAGAAAATAGCATCCAATAGGCAGATGAAAAGTATGTAATTTTATAACTCTTAGGCTTATTAATGATCAGCAGAATGTTGTTCTGACCTTCAACAAGTTACTTAACCTCTCTGAGCTTTAGTTTCTTCATCTTGAAAAACTGGAACAATAATATGTTTCTTACAGTACAAGTATGAGATAGCATATATAATTAGTACAGAGGAAGGGATATATGTTATTTATTTAATATAAATGTATTTTTTATTTTGCTGTTCAATTTACTCTAAGAATTGTTAATTCAGATTTTGCCATTCTGAAATTGTTGTAAAACAACAAATGGATCATTTGTTGTAGACTCAAAAAAAAGTAACATTTTAACGGAATTTTAATTATATTGGCCTTTCTAGTGACCTTTTTTTGCTCACATGAAATTTGAATTTTTCAATGTAATTGAACTGGAACTTGAAAAATAGTGAAGTATAATTCAATTTATTGTCTTCTGTTTTAAATTAATTGATCCATCACTGACAATGGAGGAATATTTGACCATAGATATTACTACCCTTCATATATGCAAGTCGCATTTACTGGCTCATTTAAACTACTGAAAATGGTACATATACAAAATTAAAGACTGGAGTGATCATTTAAAATTTCCAGTCACTTCGGACAGCTGAATTCTACTTTGCTTAGTAAGTAATGATACTCACTGTAACTAAATTCTAACAACATGATTTATTTAATCCAACTAGAACCATTAGATATAACATGAAACTGTCAATGCCAAGAACAAAATCACACACACACTTAGCTATGTTATGTACATGTTGATTGATTATATACTACTCATTAATTAATTTAACGAGCAAACAAAATTGAGCTCCACATCATGGTGTCAGGCATTGATCTATGTTATACAGATAAATTTTTAGTAAGACATAGTCACTTCTCTCAAAAAGATCACAGGTCAGTCGGAGAATAAAATAGGCAATTATAATTCCCTGTAATAAGTATTCCAAACAGGAGTGGTATCATGGGATCATAAAGGAGGGTCAACTGCCATTCTGTTATACCAACAAGCAAACCACTTATGGGTGGGTAACATTGACCATGTGGAGACAAAAGTATATGGATGACTTTGTATGTCAGCTTAGATTCCCCTGAAGAAAACCTAGTCAATCTATGTGCCCTACTGACTATGAGATTCTGGTTTTTGCTTTCTCTGAATTACAGCACTTTCCCTCCCCCACTCCCCAAATATCTATTTTGCTATAGGAAGAATCAGTTTCACTGACGTCATACCACTAATTTTTTTTCAAGAAGTTTCATGGTTATACTTATATGAAAAAGCATATATGTAATTTCTTTCTTAGTGTTGGAAGTTGGGGGAATATCACTTTGTGCATAATATATTTTCACATCTTTAACTTTTAAAATACATACCTACTGTACTACTTCCATGATTAGAAAACAATAAGAATGTGTATATTTGTTGTTTTTCCTAAAGACCTCAAGAAGTTTTCTAGCTACAAGCCTCTTCCTCTTTGGCTTCATAGCCATACTTATTTAAAGATTATTCTATCTTTCTTTCAGTTGCTCTCCTCTCATTTCTTCTATAAGCTAGTGAAGTTAAATTTCTTTTCTGCTTTCCCTCACCTTTGAGTGAGAACAACAGCAAAAGAGCATCCTACCTTTTATTTTTTATATGATATCAAATGCACATATTTCAGTGTTTATCTTATTCTCTTCTCCCTTGAGCCACTATACTCTTGTCATTTTATTTTTATGTCTGCCACCAGTTCTTCTGTCTTCTTTCCTGACTCTTCTTCTACTTCATATCTGTTTTTCTGAATAGTAAAAATGTATGTTGCTCACCCAACACATTTCTAATTTTTGTTTTAAAGTCAATTTTGTTTCATATTCATATAACCACTCAGGCTCTTTTATGGTTGCTGTACATGGTCTATCTTTTCATCCTTTGAGTTTCAATCTGTAAGTATCTTTGATTCTAAACTGTCTCCTTTAGACAGCATATAGTTGAATTGTATACATAGTTTTAATCCAATTTGATTATTTGTCTTTTGATGGGCTTGTCTAATCCATTCACTTTTAATGTTATTATTGATATGTCTGGATTAACATCTATCATTCTTTATGTATTCTATATGTCCCATCTCTTTTTGTATTCCCCTGTTCCTCTCTTACTGTCTTCTTTGGTTTTAAGTTGATATTTTCTAGTGTAACATTTTAATTCCTTTGATAATTATTAATGAAAAAAAAATTTTTTTTTTTGAGTTGGAGTCTCACTCTGTCGCCCAGACTGGAGTGCAGTGGTCGCTCCCGGCCACCGCAGCCTTGACCCGCTGGGCTCTGGCGATGCTTCCGCCTCAACCTTCCAAGTAGCTGGAACTACGGGAGCGTGTTACCACACCCGGCTGTTTTTTGGGTTTTTTTGGTTTATTGTAGAGATGAGGTCTCACCAGGTTGCCCAGGCGGGTCTCGAACCCGCCGGCTCAGGCAATCCACTCATCTCAACCTCCCAAGGCGTGGGATTACCGGCTGAGCCACTGAGTCCGGCTTAATGAAGATTTTTGAAATATTTTCTTAGTGGTTGCTCTAGGACTTACTGTATTCATCTTGACTTATTACAATTCTATTTCAGATTTATACTAATTAAAGCCCAGTGAAGAAATTTAACTTCATATGGTTGGAACCCCTCCCCCCTTTTTGTGTTATTATTGTTTTTTTTTTTTTTTTGGTGATACTATATGTATGTGTATGCTAAAAAGCCAATGACATATTTTTATAATTTTGTTTATTTATTTATTTTTAGTCATGTTCTCATTCTGTTGCCCAGACTGGAGTACAGTGGCATGATCATGGCTCGCTGTAGCATTAATCTCCTGGGTTCAGGGAGTCATTCTACCTCAGCCTCCCAAAGTTCTGGGATTACAGGCATGAGGCACCAAGCATAGCTTATAATTTTATTTTATATGCTTATGTATTTTAAAGTACATATTTTATATGCCTTATGTATTTTATATGCTTATGTATTTTCCTTCTCATTAGAGAAGGAAAATAAGTATGTATTTATAAATTTTGTCATAGTAACCTTTTAGTTTGCCTTTTCTGTTTTTCTGCACTTCTTCTTGTAGTGTTATTATTTGTTGTAATTTTCTTACTCTAATACAGCTTTGCTTTTATCTGCCACCATTATGCTATTATTGTCAAATATATTATGTTTCTGAACAGTAAACTCCCTACAAATGAATGAGTTCTATTCTAAGAGTGTATTCATAAGTCTAATTTGTTTGTAATTCCAGCAAAATTAGCCTAAGTATGCAACTAACACAATCTGTTATACAATATTGTACTGTAATAGGTTTATAATGCACTACTGCGTTGCTGTACTCCATACAGAACTATACAGTAAAGTACACAAAAGCACAGTCACTTGTAGAGGATGCATGCATGTGACAATGTACACCAGAAGCAAAAACTAACATACATGATTGGATATGCAAATGCACATTTGCATCTTTGAAAGTTTGCAACTTGAGGATTCATATGTAGGGGACTTACTATATTTTATAAGAACAACAATACAATTTACATATATATATAAATATATACATGCACACATATATACACACATATATACATAAATATATTTATCCAGTTACTTTTAAAATCAATTAAGAGAAGAAATGAAAAAAAATACACAATTAACTGTTTCTACATAGTTACCTACCTAATTACCTTTACTGGTATTCACAGTTTAGTGTGTGTGTGTGTGTGTGTGTGTGTGTGTGTGTGTGTGTGTGTGTGTGTGTGTGCATGTGTGTGTGTGTGTGTGTGTGTGTATCTGTTCAAGTTGCTGTCATATCACTTGCTTTCAGCCAGGATAAATTCAATATTTCTCATAAGGCATACCTGCTATCTACAAATTCTCTCAGGTTTTGTTTATCTGGGAATGTATTTATTTGCCTTCAAATTTGAAGAATAGTTTTTCTGACTATACGATCCTGTTTGATGGGCTCTTGTTTTGTTTTGTTGGTTGGTTTACTTTAAACACTTTAAATATGCCATCTCACTGCTTTCTGGTCATTATTCCTTCTAATAAGAAGTTAGCTTTTGGACTTATAAAGTACTCTTACTGAAGTTCCCTTGTGTAGAATGAGTTATTTTTCTCTTTCTGTTTTAAGATTTCTACTTTAAATAGTTGTACCTTGATACTTATGAGTGTGGATCCCTTTGCATTTGTTCCACTTGGACTTTCTAGATGCATAGATTAAAGTTTTTCAATAACTTTAGCGAGTTTTCAGGCATTATTTCTTCTAATTTTTTTCTGCCCCTTTCTTTCATCTTCTTCTAGAACTGTAATTATATGTATATTGATGTGCTTAAAGTATCCCACATTTCTCTGATACTCTGTTCATTTTTTTCTCTTTGCTATTTAGATTATATTACCTGTATTAATTTATCTTCAAATTCACTGATTCTTTTTTATGCCAGCTCAAATATACTGTTGGTTCCTTCTGGAAATTTTTTTAATCTTATTCTATTTTTCAACTCAGAATTGCCATTTGATTCTTTAAAATAATTTCTGTATTTTTATTATCATTTTTTGTTTGATAAGACAATGCTGTTATATGATCCTTTAATTCTTTAGATATGGTTTGTATTAGTTCTTTGTACATATTTGTTAGGCTGCTTTGCAGTCTTTGTAAGTTCAACATCTGGGCCCTTTCAAAAGCAATTTTGATTATCTGTTTTTGTTTTGTTTTTTCTTGAGTACAGGTCATATTTTCCTGTTTATTTGAATATTATAGAATGTTTTATCGAAAAAATCGCCATTTTAGGTAATATATAGCAAGTTTAAATATTTATTACTCCCCCTGCTATCCTTTACTTTTAAATACAATCAATATTTTGCCAAATAATTTAAACAATAAACATTAATGACTAACACAATACATAAATTCTTAAAATCTTTTTTGTTTTTAAATTGTGTTCTTAGTTTCAAACACATAACAGAAACTTAATAATATTTGTGATTAAATAAATTCTATACAATGGATGCAAGAAGGGCAAGGCTGTGATGTAGTTGGTAGTAACAAGCAGAGCCAGAGGGCTTCATGGGATTCCCATCAAGATAATTAACTGGTTTCCTTTCCATGGCCCTTGCCCCCTACATGTTCTCAATACAACAGCCTTTTACAAGCATGTCATATCTGTCACTTTTCTGCTCAGAATCCTCCAGTGACTTCCCATCACACTTAGAATGAAAGGTTCCCACTGTCTGTCTGCCTCATCTCCTACTACTCCCTTCCCACCCCACTCTGCTTCTGCCACACTGGCCTCCTTCCAAGGTATTCTCCAGCCTTCCTCATTTGCAAATTAGATTCTATCTGCTTGGAATGTTCTTCTCTACGAAATTCACATGATTTTTCTCTTCTACTTCCCTCTAATCTTGCGTCAGTGTCACTCTGTCCACCAATATCTCTTAGTACTCCTTTCCTTCTGGATTTTTCTCCTTAAAATTTATCATTATCTAATAACTAGGTAACTTACTGTTGAAACCCTGCTTATTCTCTTTCTCCTCCCCTAGAATGTGAGTTCTATGAGATCAGGCTTTGTTTCTTTTGTCCCTGTTATAACCTCCGTTCATAGAAGAGTACCTGGCACATAGTCAACCCTTCAAAAGTATGTGATAAATGTATGAATAAATAAGCATAACTATATGAGTGGCTAATAACTAATAATTAATGCATTCAACTAGTATTTATTTAATACCAACTTTTATGCCAGAAACTCTTCTAGGCACTAAAGATACGTTGGAAACACAGGCAGATGAAGTCCCTGTCCTCATGTAACTGTAATGAACAACTAAAGAGAAAATATAATTTTTGAGGTATAAATATACCATGAAGAAACTTATAGCAGGGTAAAATGTAAAAAATATGAGATTAACACTTGTTACAAAAGGAGAGAATTAGTTTAGGGAAGACCTCTCTATGGAGGAAAGATTTGATGTGACAATGATGATAGTGATGAAGATGGTAATGATAACTGTGATAACAATAATGAAGAAAACAGTGACAATAGAGATGGTCAAAAAATAAGCAGAAAGTCACTGGGTACTAAGTGCAGTTTTTAAAAATTTCCACTACATAGTGCTGACACCCCAGAACAAGTTGTCTTTCGTATCTAATTTGTTAAATGCTTGAATGAAAGATTGTGTTAAAATGTGAGAATGGCACCATTAGTACTGCTCCTGGGCCTGTTACATTTTGTTCTATCCACAAATTGCTTATTTACTCTTTTTTAAAATATCGTTTATACTTTCTAGGATGGATGACAATCAATTTTAAGTGAGGCCGTAATCATCAATATTTCTTATGGAATAGAAAATGTCATAATTCTCAAGATAAGCAAACAATACATTTCCATTTCAGTGAAGACTTTGACCTAAAGCAAATTAGACTTGTCTAATCTTATTTCAAAAATCAGTTAATATATCTCACAAATGCCTAACATCTAAGATCTACAAGGGATTCAAACGTGCCGGGAAAAAAAAAAAAAAAAAACCGCCCCATTACAGAGTGGGCAAAAGATATGAATAAACATTGCTTCTCAAAAAAAGGCATACGAGCAGCCAACAAATACATGAAAAAATGCTCAGCCTCACTAGCCATCAAAGAAATGCAAATCACACACTGAGATACCACCTAACTCTAGTCAGTGTGGCCACCATCAATAACTCAAAAAAACAACAGATGCTGGATGTGGGGAAAGGGAACACTTCTACACTGTTGGTGGGAGTATGAACTAGTACAACCTCTGTGGAAAATAGTTTGGTGATTCCTAAAAGATCTCAGAATCAAACTTCCAATACCCCTTCTGCGAATACGCCCGGAGGAACTCAAATCACTTTATGAAAAAGATACCGGCACACAAATGTTTATTGCAGCATTATTCACAATAGCAAAAACATGGGAACCACCTGTGCTGCCCATTGAAAGAGGTCTGAATTAAAAAGACAATGTGGTACATATACATGATGGAATATTAACACAGCCATAAAGAAGGACAAAATCATGAACTTTTCAGCATCTTGGATGGACTTACAGTCTATAATACTGAGTGATCTATCACATAAAGAACTGAGTACCACATGTTCTCACTCATAAATGGATCTTGAGCAATTAGCTTGATACTATAAGAAAGGGTTTAGCAGTAGTGGGAAACTGCTGGGGGAAGGGAGTGGATTGGCAGTAGTGGGAAACTGCAGGGGAGGCGGGGAGCACACCTCATCAAGGGTACCTGCATGATGAACATTTGTATACCTAACGTTGAATTGTACCCCACATCTTAAAAAAAAAAATCCGTTGAAGTTTCCAGCAGGAGACTAGCCAAAGACGGTCCAAGTAATGATTTTCCTGGACACTAGCATTACTATTTCTTCATTTGAGTAGTTAGTCATGTTCCCACCCTCATCACCCTGTCCCCTAGCCACCACAACCACCCCATCACCCCCTCCCAGAAAAAGGATTTTAGTGGTGTGAGTCCTTTCCAACGTAATCTTGACACTTCCAGGCATAGAGCATATCTAAAGTAAGCAATCTTCTTACTTGCTTCAAAAACAGCATAACTTTTAATTCTATTGTAAGTCACATCATATGTTATATGTCATTTACCACGATTTAAACAGATTACAATCTGATTTGATTCTTCTTTTCAACTCTTTTCTTCTACTCAATAAATTCAGTTGTCTTTCTTTTGATTATTTATACTTAAAATAGACCCAGTGATAAGGATTTCTCCAATAAATAATTCAATTTAATCATTCAAAATTCATGCTTATTTTAAAAGAAAAATTTTCTAAAGGTAAATTAATTATTTACTGATATATAAAAAATGTTTTAGAAGTAAAATTGAGGTGTTTTCCTTCTGGATAGTGACCGACAAATACAGAAAATTAATTTTGAATTTGTTATGCAAGGTCAGGGCCTAGACAGTGAGCACTCACACAAAAAGATTTTGTTTTCTCTTTACTATTGTATGTCTCAATATCTGAAGATGACAAGTAATGATTAAAAAATAGATAATTAGCACAATGACCATTTGTATACCTAACCCTGAATTTTACCCCACAATTTTAAAATAAAAATAAATAAATAATCAGGACAGTCTATAGGTGGCATGAGATGATTTCAATAATTCTAGTGCAAAATATCTGAAACTTAAAAGAAAAGATACAGAATGAAAGTAGTATCCATCTTAAAATACAAACTATAGAATGCATTCCCATATACTCCCATTTGTTTGTAATAATTTAATATTTTGAAATTTTAATCTGAATGCTCAGCTTTTCCACAGTGCCTTAAAAGCAACCTTTTCATTAAGTCACAAGCATGAAATTCCTGGAAAATCTACACAGTTTTTATAAAGAACTGAAAAAATTAAGAGTCAATGTTTGTTTTTGAAGTAAACTTATATATTGAATCAATGATTGATCCGCTACTTTTGAAAAGACAAAAATGCTTGAAAATCTATGACTGCACATACAATTTGTATATTGGGTATCTATTACCTAAGTAGAAACAATACTACTCAGCCAGTTATGGAATTTGTATGAAAAATATTTTTTTTTGAGTTCGTGTCTCACTCTGTCACCTAGGCTGGAGTGCAGTGACACATTTATGGCCACCGAACTGCTGGGCTTAGGTAATTCTTCCACCTCAGCCTCCCAAGTAACTGGAACTACAGGTAGATGCCACCATACCCAGATAATTTTTTGCTTCATTGTAGAGAAGAGGTCTCACCAAATTGCCCAGGCTGGTCTTAAACCCCTGGGTTGGGGAATCCTCTTGCCTCCACCTCCCAAAATGCTGGAATTATAGGCATGAACCACTGCACTTGACCTAAAATAATGTTTTAACATTAGCAGTTTTTATTGCATGTATGTGCATCCATAAAAGCAGTATATAGTATTGCTTTGCATGCATATGCATCCATAAAAGCAATATATAGTATTGTGTACATGCATTTCAATTTGGTATAAATCTTATCACACTACATATGTCATTTTGTGAGTTGCTTTTTCTAATTAAATTTTATTTTATTTTAGTGAAGTGAGGCACAAGTAAAAATTAACTACAAAAGTAATCAGTATGCAGGTGAAGTTTGAGATTTAACTGGTCCTCACTCCGCCTGGTATAGGACCAGATACGCTTTGTGTTATGTGCCCCCCTTCCCTACTTCCCACCCCTAGCAGTGCCCAGCAACTGCCGATCCTTTCCTTGTGCTAATGTGATTAATGTTCAGGTCCCACTTATGAGTGAGAACATGAGCTATTCAACTATTTGTTTCTGTGATAGATGACTAAAAGTATGATGATCTCCAGCTCGATTCAATTCTCTGTGAGGTCCAGGATTTTGTTCTTTATGGCTGCGTAATATTCCATTGTGTATATGCACCACGTTTTTAAAAATCCAATCCACTTTCAAAGAGCCATAAGATAGGTTCCATGTTTTTGCTATTGTGTGTAGTGAGGAGATAAACTTGTGTGTGCAGGTGTCTTTTTGGCAGAATGGCTTATGTTCCTCCGGGTATATTCCCAGGAGAGGGATTGTTGGATTATATAGAAGGTCAATTTTTAGTTCTTTTAGGAATCACCACATTGCTTCCCATAGAGGTTGAACTAGCTTGCACTCCCACCAGCAGTTTAGAAATGTTTCCTTTTTTCTATACCTTTGCCAGCATTGGTGTTTTTTGATTTATTATTGATGACCGTCCTTACTGAAGCTAGGTGGTATCTTATTATAGTTTTGATTTTCATTTGTCTGATGATTAGTGAGGCTGAGCATTTTTTCATGTATCTGTTGGTTGCTTGTATGTCTTCTTTTGAAATGTGGCAATTCATGTCCTTTGCCTACTTTTTAATGGGGTTGTTTGTTTTTACCTTTCACTTCTTCTGCATTCCTTGTAGATCCTGGATTTAGGCTATTGTCAGACACATACTTTGCAAATATTTTTTCCCATTCTGTGTGTTGTCTTCCCACTCTTATGATGGTTTATTTTGCTGTTCAAAAGGTTTTTAGTTTGATGAGATTCCACTGGTCTATCTTAGCTTTTATGGCATTCAATTCTGGGGACTTGGTTCAGAATTTGTTTCTTATTCCAGTATGCATAAGGGTATTTCCTATGTGTTCTTCTAGGATTTTTGTAGCTTGAGGTTTTATGTTTAGGTCTTTGGTCCATTTAGAGTTGATTTTTATATATGGTGATAGGTAGGGGTTTGCAATATTCGGCATGTGATCAATTTTCCCCGAACCATTTGCTAAATATGGTCTCCTTTCTTCAGTGGTTGTTATTGATGGCTTTGTGAATGATGAGTTGGTTAAGATACTGAGTTTTTACTTCTGGAATCTCTGTCTTATACCAACACCAGTTTGTTTTGGTTACTGTAGCTTTATAGCAGAGTTTAAGTCTGGAAATGTAATATCTCCCACTTTGTTCCCTTTGCTGAGGATTGTTTTGGATATTCGTTTTCTTTTTTTGTTTGTTTCCATATGAATTTCTGTATTGTTGTTTCCAGGTCTAAGAAAAATGATGTTGGTAATTTAATGGGAGTCAATCTGTAGATAGCCTTGGGTAGGATGGACATCTTGACATTATTGATTCTTCTGCTTCATGATTATGAAATGCTTTTCCATTTGTTTGAGTTATCCTTGATTTCTTTGGGCAGTGTTTTGTAGTTCTAATTGTAAATATCTCTCACTTCTTTGGTTAAGTGGATGCCAAGGTATTTCTTTTTCTTTGTGGCTAATGTGAATGGGATTGTGCTTTTTATTTGGTTCTCTGCCTGCTTGTTGCTGGTGTCTTTTGCACATTGATTTTGTACTCCAGAGGCTTTACCAAAGTTGATTATTAATGCAAGGAGGTTTTTGACAGACTCCCTAAGATTTTCAAGATAAAATCATATCATCTGTAAAGAGGGATAGCTTGGCTTCCTCTTTTCCTATCTGGATACACCTGATTGCCTTCTCTATCCTGGTTTCTCTGGCTAAGACTTCCAGCACTATATTGAACAGGAGGGGTGAGAGTGGGCATCCATGTCTTATTACTATTCTTAGGGGTAATGCTTCCAGCTTCTGCCCATTGAGAAAAATATTGGCTGCAGTTTTTATAATAGATGGTGCTTACTGTTTAGAGGAATGTTTTTTCTATGCCTAGCTGATCAAGTGTTTTTATAAAGAAAGGATTCTGTGTTGAATGCTTTTTCTGTGTCTAATGATCATGTGGTTCTTGGATTTACACCTGTTGATGTACTGAATTACATTTATGGTCTTGTGAATGTTGAACCAGCCTTGCATCCCAGGAATGAAGCCCACCTGGTCATGGTGGATGATCCTTGAGATGTATTGGTGGATACAATTTGCTAGAATCTTGTTGAGAAATTTTGTGTCTTGTTCATCAAGGATATTGGCCAGTTATTCTATTTTTTTATTGGGTCTTTGGTAGGTTTGGGTATCATTATGATGGTGGCTTCATAAAATAAGTTGGGGAGAATTCTATCTTTCTTGATTGCCTGGAATACTTTCATAAGATTGGTATCAGCACCTTCTTATATTTATGTCTTGTAGAATTCAGCTAAGAAACCATCTGATCCGGGGCTTTTTTTTTTTTTTTTTTGGTGGAGAGATTTCTTATGACTGAATCAATTTTCTGGATCCTTATTGGTTTATTTAGAGTTTCAGTTTGTTCTTCTTTCAACCTTGGCAGATTGTGTGATGTCTGAAAGTCCTGCATTCCCTTTAGGTTTTCTACTTTATTTTTGTACAGGCATTCATAGTAATCTCTGACAATCTTTTGAATTTCTTCATGGTCAGTTGCGACTTCACCTTTTGCATTTCTAATTGTGTTTATCTGGGTTTTCTCTCTCAAGCATATTTATCTTTTCAATGAACCAACTTTTGTTCTTGTTCATCCCTTCTATGATATTTTTATCTTCTATGTCCTGCACTTGTGATTTTACCTTGGTGATCTAGATTCTTCTGCTGAAAAATAGGATATAGGGGATCTTGCCTTTGCAGCTCCTTTCAATGTGATGTTAAGCTATCTACTTGTGATCTTTCTGTTTTCTTTTTAAAAATCATTATTATTATTTTAAGGTTGTGGAGTACAGTTCAGGATTAGGTATATAAGTGGTCATTGTAGAGGTAAAATTTGGGCCTTCCTTTGGTCTCCACTTCACTTGGTTTGAGATCAGGTACTTTTATTGATGTTATGTACCTTCCTCCCCCTTTTCTGTTTTCTTAAAGTGTGCGCCTAACACTATGAATTTTCTTTTTAGCACGGATTTCATGATATCCCAGAACTTCTGAGAAGATGTGTCTGTGTTTTCAGTTGTCCAGGAATCGTTTTATTTCTGTCTTAATGTATGTATTGACCCAGAAGTTGTTCAGCATGTTGTTTAATGCTCATGTCTTTGTGTATTTTGAGGGAATCTTATTGGTGGTAATATTTATTTTTATTGTATTGTGATCTGAGAAGATGTGTGGTGTTATTTTGAACTTTGAAATTTGTTCATGCTTGATTTATGTCTAAGAATGTGATCAGTCTTGGAGTACGGTCCATTTACTGAGGAGTCGAATGTATTCTCAGTAGATATTGGGTGAATTGTTCTGTAGATGACTATTAAATCCATTTGATTGAGCATCCAGTTGAAGTATCAGATCTCCGTATTAGTTTTTTGCCTCAATGATCTATCTAAATTTGTTAGTGGGATATTTAGGTCTCCAAGTTATCCTTGGTTTGCTCAAGATTCTTAAAGGAATCTTTCCAGTGTTCTATCACTAGAGAGGCTATGTAGCATGGTGGTTAAAAATGCAAGCTCTATGATCATGTAGGTTTGAATTTAGACTCTATCACTTAAAATTTGTGTGATTTGGGGCAAATTACTTCACCCCTCTGCTGGAGTCCAGCTCCAAGAGAGAGTCAGGGCTTGAGATGGGGGAATCGAGAAGCGGTGAAAAAGAAAAGATGAAAACGACAGGAATCCTCTTCCTGGGGAGAGCTCAAGACTCTGCCAATTTTTATTCAATTCTTACAAGCCTATATAGTTTTTTTTACTGACCCCCCTACCAACAAAATGCATCCCATGTTACACATTAAATGTTTACATCATGTTTTTTCTTTTGTTTATGGGGAAGTTGACCTTTACAAGTTTCATTTTGTTCCTTCCTGCTACTGATGGTGTAACAAAATACCAGCTGCCAATTTATCAGCCACATCCTGTGACCTCTAGGCCAACAGATTCTCTTCTCCCTCGCTATTCTATTTCTTTTCCTTTACTAATCTATTTTCTTAATTCTACCCTTATATATACTTTTAGCAGCAATATATTGACTTGTTTTTTCTTTTATATAACCACCTTTATCTTACCCACTACGAATTCTTAATACTCTATTTTTTTAAAATTTAACTTTCTTAATTCTAATTGCCTTATCTATATTACTTGCTATTTTCTTATCACCTATTTTACATTTTATATTTCTAAACAAAACATGTCTAAATCTACACTTATATATGAAATTAATCTTACTTCTAATTCTAAATGTATTTAATTTTAAACCTACATTAAGTGTGTATAATTTTAAGTTTACCTTAAAACTTAATTATTTCCTATTCCTTCTATTACTTATATTTAACTAATACCTACATCTATAACAAACATTTATCTTTTAATTATAACTGCTATTTATTTAATTCTAATCTTTACTTTAATTTTAACCCTCTTTCTAATTAAACTATAATATTTCTTAAATCAAAAGGCATGTCTGTGACTTGTTTTTCCTGAAAACACCTGTTTTTGGAGATGCTCTGTCTCAGTTTCTCACTTCCTCATCAATCACAACTGTCAATGTTGTTACTTATAAAGGATATGAGGAAGTACTTGTTTTTCCTTTTTAACTAAAGGTTTCAAATTTTGCATTCCCTTGTCCCTTCAGGGGGGAAATTTTTTGCTGTTGAGCCCTTTTTACATTTCTACACATAGGTTTACTGCTAATTCCACATCCTTGCATATTCTAGCTAATTATTTTATTTATCAAGGGAAGTGTTTTTCAAGCCTAAGCATGCATTCCTTTAAGGCCAAAAGGAGTCCTTCAATAGGATCCATGGGGCTCTGCCTCCAGCATGGTCGCTTCCCACTGGGGCTCTTCTCCCAGTCAGCATTTTTCCCATTTTTGGGTAACCTCCATTTTGCATCTTTAGGGGTTGCGGCTTCCGGCAACCCTCTGCATCTGTTTCTCCATCTGTAAAATTAAAATAATAATACTTATATCAAAAGTATCAGGAGGATTAAATGAATAATATATGTGTATGCATATGGACATAGGTGTGTGTACATGTGCACATGTGTACACACATATACATGTACATATTAGGGGGTCTTCAAAAAGTTCATAGAAAAATACATGTAAAAAACTATGCATGGATTTCAAAAATTCTTTGCACAGCTAAATTTGTACTAACTTGTTATAACACATATGAGCAGGATCTAGTTTGAGACACAAAGAAGAATAAGACATCAGTTTGAAAAGAGCCCCTAACAGAACAACATGAATTCTGCTGAAATTTAAGTAAGAACAAACTTCAGGTTTATGGTGAAGCTTGGGTAGAAAAATGTGATGAAATTATTTATGGAGACAATTTTCTAAATAAATCAACAGTTTGCAAATGAGATAACTCATTTCAAGAAGAAATGGGACAATGTTGAAGATGAAACTTGCAGCAGCAGACTATATATATTAATTTTCAAGGAAAAAATATTAATATTTTTCATGCCCTAATTGAAGAGGACCAACAATTAACAGCACAGCAATAGCCAACACCATATATATCTCAATTGATTCAGCTTACATGATTCTGACTCAAAAATTAAAATTGTGCAAATCTTCACTGAATAAGTGCCAGATCATTGCCCCAAATCAGCTGCAGACAAGAGCAGATCTTTCATTGGAAATTTTAAACATGCAAAATCAAGATCCTAAACATATATTTGAAGAATTGTAACAGGAGATGAAACATGGCTTGCCAGTACAATCCTGAAGACAAAGCAAAATCATAGCAATGGATACCAAGTCAAAATGCAAGTAGATCAGTCAAGAGCAAAGATACAGCAACAGTTTTTTGGAGGGAGTGCTCAAGGCATTTTACTTGTTGACTTTCTGGAGGGCCATATAATGATAACATCTGCTTAGTATGAGAGTGTTTTGAGAAAGTTAGCCAAAGTTTCAGCAGAAAAACAACTGAGAAAGCATCACCACAGAGTCATTCCTTACTATGACAATGCTTCTGCTCATTCTCCTCTTCAAACAAGGGGAATTTTGTGAGAGAATCAATGAGAAATCATTAGGTAACCACTTTACAGTCCTGATTTGGCACCTCCTGACTTATCTTTGTTTCCTAATCTTGAAAAAATCTGTAAAGGGCACCCATTTTTCTTCAGTTAATAGTGTAAAAGAGACTGCATTGATATGGTTAAATTCCCATGACCCTCAGTTCTTTAGGGATGAACTAAAGTGACTTACATCATAGCTTACAAAAGTGTCTTGGACTTGAGAGAGTTTATGTTGAAAAATAAAGCTTATATACTTTCTTTTTATCTATTAATTCAATTTTTCCACATTTTAAAGTCTCTTCATACATATATAGTACTTAAAACACTGCCTAAAACAAATTAAATGTTCAATGGGTATTTGATAAAGATAAACAAACTATGTTTGCTGTATATTTTACTAGATTCTGTATGCGTAAGAAAATTTATTGTTATTGCCACTTTATTCCTAAAGTTTTCTTCATAGTTGATGACTGAATGGTTTCAAATGCTTTTTGTTCATCTAATATATAGTGGTATACTTTTTGTTATTAATATTCCAAAATACTGGACTAAATGGATAGATTTTTATGACATTGAGCCATTTTTACATCCCTGGGTAGTAATAAACATAATCTGAACATGGTATTTTATTGTTATTGTTGATGATGATGTTGCTGTTACATGATATTTGAAAATATTTTTTGAGGAGAGACAAGAGGAAAATAGGAAGGAGTTGTTGTCAGAAATGACAGCAGTAAAGAATACTGTGATGGAAATGAACAACAGACTAATAAGCATGGAAAGCAGAATCAGCCAAGCCGAAGAAAGAATCTCAGAGCTTGAAGACCAAAACACAGAACTAACCCAAACTGTCAAAAGCATAGAAAAGAG
>NW_007255806.1:0-549 GCF_000164805.1 Carlito syrichta | reverse complement strand
TATGACAGGGATCAACTCTTGCATTTCAATTATTAGCTTAAATGTGAACGGACTAAATGCACCACTGAAAAGACATAGATTGGCAAAATGGATAAAATATCATCAGGCAACAATCTATTGCCTTCAAGAGACTCACCTCACTAGAAAGGACATCCACAGACTCAAAGTAAGAGGATGGGAAACAAACTTCCAGGCGAACGGAATACAAAAGAAAGCAGGAGTAGCCATCTTAATTTCAGACAACATACCCTTCAAACTATTAAAAATCAAGAAAGATACAGAAGGCCACTACATAATGATAAAAGGCTCAATCCATCAACAAGAAATATCTATTCTAAATATATATGCACCCAACATAGGTGCGCCAACTTTCATAAAGCAGCTTCTTGGAAAACTAAAGAAAGATATTGGCTCTAACACTATCATAACTGGGGACTTCAATACCCCACTCACAACCCTAGACAGATCATCAGGACAAAAAATCAGCAAGGAGATCCGGAACCTCAATGTAACTTTGGACCAAATGGACTTAATTGATACCTACAGAAC
>NW_007255805.1:4030-4789 GCF_000164805.1 Carlito syrichta | reverse complement strand
CTATGTATCTGACAACGTGATAACATCTGTGAGCTACAAGAAAATCAAACAGTCAGAAAAAGAGACAAACAATCCCGTTAAAAAGTGGCAAAAATACATGATTGGACACTTCAAATAGAAGAGATGTGGGAAGCCAGGAGACACATGAAATCGTGCTCAGCCTCACTCATCATCAGAGAAATGCAAAGGAAAACCACATTGAACTACCACTTAACCCCTGTAAGAACGGCCTTCATTAATAACACAAACAATATCAGATGCTGGAAAAGATTTGGGGGAAAAAAATGCTTCTGCACTGCATGTGGACTGAAAAGTATAGCAACATCTTTGGAAATCAGTGTGGCGGTTTCTAAAGGGACAAGAAATTGACCTACCATGTGACCCTGTAATTCGCCTGTAGGGAATAAACCTGGAGGAACTCAGATCTTTTACAGAAAGATATCTGCACAAGCATGCTTATTGCAGCTCTAATCATATTTGAAAAAAACCTGATACCAACCATGTCGCACTACAAAGCTGGAATGGATAAAATGAATGTGGAATGTTATGCATCCCTGACAAGTGACAGGTATAAGGATTTTGCAGAAAGCTTGATGGATATGAATTAGGTCATTCTCCGTGAATTATCACAGAAACAGAGAATAGAGTTCCAAATGTTCTCCCTCATGAGCTGCACTTGATCGATTAGAGTGCTAGAAGAAAGTGATTGGAAGTATTAGAAAACTGTTTTGGGGTAGGGGTGGGGATTGGCTGTGGAGT
>NW_007255805.1:0-989 GCF_000164805.1 Carlito syrichta | reverse complement strand
AAATAAAAGCTGTAAACGTGCAACTGACTGTATTTGCTTTCTTCTATTTTTTTTTTTTTAACTTTTTTCATCTAAAGATAGTTGCAGTCCAGGGTTGGGGATAGAAATGTTCCTTTGAAGGGATTGATTTCTACGAAGGGCGCACGACTCCCATTATAACTTCCTTTCCTATTCATACGTGAGAATCCATTGTACATTTGGTTTCAACTTTGAAACTACTACATTTCTCACATAAATGCTGAATGTTTTATTCTGCACAAATTGAAACGTGTTGACTTTCCAGACGTGTATCATCCTCAGTCAACTTCACATTGAGGATCAGAGTACCTATGTTGCTATTCAGAAGACAGAATGCATAATAAATCTTAACAATATCAAAGGAAAAATTGTAGAATAATTTAACATATATTTTTCCTTTCTTAAAACTTTTGTACATATTCTTGGGACACGCTGTATTTTCTGCTGGTGAATTTTAACTTAAACATACAGATATGCAACCCCTACTCAAAAGGTACCCCTGCCTATTTGAAGGAAATGTAAAGTGATATATCCCTCGTATTTTAAACCAATTTCTATTTTTCAAAGTGTATTTCCACTGAATCCCCGAGGATTTTCTCTACCTAAGACATAATGGTGTACTCTGCAACAATGTCTCAGATTAATGTGATACTTTTTACCGACAAGCCTTGAAAATCATGCACACACACAAAAAGAGACCACTGGGAGCCCTATGTTTAGAAACCAAAATAACATGGAGATTTAGAAAGAAGAATTTGGGCTCCTCATTCATATAAAAATTTAGATAATCGAAAATTCTAGAAAACTGACTTTGATGTTACTGAGGCGATGTTCAAATCCTGAGAGACAAACGGCTCAACGGCTGGAAAATGATATGAAAAACATGCAGAAGTGTCTAAAACCACAGAAAGTGATGAAATATTATTAGGTTGTGCTATGACCAAACTTCACCAGTCTCTGTGAGCATAGTA
>NW_007255804.1:1813-2951 GCF_000164805.1 Carlito syrichta | reverse complement strand
CAGGGGAGTGGGGATGGGAAGTGGAGACGGTGAGTCACGCCACAGCTGCGAAGAGGGCCCGGGGGCGTGATGGCTGGCAGGGGACAGGTGTGAGGAGGAGCACGTCCGCCCACCAAGGGAGACGCGGAGGGCGTAGGAGGGAGAACTGACCGTGCCAAGGGGCCCACGGGAGTTCGGGCTTTTGAAGGCAAGAACAAGTGCGATGGGCACAGCAGAAGGGTGGCCCTGGGGAGCAGCGAGACAGAAGGCCGGGCTTGTGGGCTCTGGTGTGGGACGCTCACAGACACGGAGGCCGGAGAGCGGGCTCTTCCTGTCCACGTGCCTCCGTGGGTGGGTGGTGTCTGAGCTGAGTGACCAGCTGAGAATGCAGGCCAGGAGGTGCTGGAAATCTGGACAGAGAAGATGTGGAACTTTCCGAGTAGCTGGAACCATAGGCACGCGGCACCACACCCCGCTAATTTTTCGATTTATTGCAGAGACGCGATCTGGCCAAGTTGCCCAGGCTGGTCTTAAACCCGTGGGCTCAGGCAATCCCCTTACCTCCTCCTCCCAAAGTGCTGGAATGACAGGCGTGAGCCACTGCGCCCAGTCAGGGAGCACATTTCAATAGACATGACTGAGTTTGAAACCGGGAAGTCACTTAGTCACAAACGCAACTAACCCTCGGGTCTGCACTGAATATTTCCTTTTCACTGCAATCTGCCTATGCGCCCACCTCCACCCCTCAAAACTGGCAGCCACTTGAGAATAGGTATCATGCCTTAATTTTCTCGTACTACCAGGTATAATTTGTCTACCCTCTAGTTCCATGTTTTGCATAGTGTTTGTGCTAGCTAAATGAATGGAAGCATTCCAGTATTGGTAAAAATAGCTTTTCCGGTAGGAAGCACTTTTGAAGAGCCATAGCTAATGTGTAGGACAATATTACAATTAAAAGTAATTTATGGTGATTTTTTCATGATAAGCAGGGGAACCAGATCAAATTATGGATAATTACAGATGCTGGTATCCTGGGAGGGTGTGGTTGTCACCTACAAGCCAGGTCTAAACTATTTTCTGCCTTGGGGCCAGCTGCAGGTGAGGGTGGCATGGAATGTGCTAGAAGCAGAGGCCATATTGGCTACACCTGTCCTTTACT
>NW_007255804.1:0-710 GCF_000164805.1 Carlito syrichta | reverse complement strand
AAAATGGCTGTGTGGGACTTAGCAAGATTGGCATGTTGGTGTCTTTGAGGTTATCTTCCAATAGGAATTCAGAGCAATTTTGACCATGTGAGTTTTTTCATATTTTAATGATCTAGGCTTCAAAATATTAAGAATCATTATGATTGGATAGTGAGACAATGAATAGTTGTTTTTTAAAAATCTAGATATTTTATTTTATGGGCATGTGACACCTTTTATGTTGAAAAAATTAAAAGAACAATTCACAGTTGAGCATTATGACAGTTGTCTTCATAACTGTAGTTATCTTCAGGACTGTGAAGGCCAAAATTTTCATTCGATCTAAGATTACACAGAAAGACAAATGTGGAGATACTAGGACTGATTCCTTTGTGTCTGGTCCTGGGATCATGCTTACACAGCATACACACATAAAGAACTGTAAGACTGGCCAGGCTCGGTGGCTTAGCCTATAATCCCAGCACTTTGGGAGGCCGAGGCGAGTGGATTGCCTGAGCCCGCCAGTTCAAGACCAGCCTGGTGAGACTTGGTGAGACTTGATCTCTACAATAAGTAAAAAATTAGCCAGGCATGGTAGTATACACCTGTAGTTCCGGCTACTTTGAAGGCTGAGGCGGAAGGATCGCCAGAGTCCAGCAGATCGACGCTGGGGTGGCCATGAGCATGCCACTGCACTCCAGCCTGGGTGACAGAGTGAGACTCCACTCCAA
>NW_007255803.1:458642-475238 GCF_000164805.1 Carlito syrichta | reverse complement strand
TGCCCAGGCGGGTCTCGAACCCGCGGGCTCAGGCAATCCACTCACCTCAGCCTCCCAAAGGCGCAGGATTACAGGCTGAGCCACCGAGCCCGGCTAGGAAGTGACTTTTGAATCTTTCTTTTTTGGGGGAGGGGGTTGGTGGAGACAAGACGAGGTCTCACTATGTTACTTACGCTGGTCTCGAACTCCAGGGCTCAAACAATCTTTCCACCTCGGTCTCTCAAAGTGCTGGGATTACAGACATGATCCACCATGCCCAGCCTTTGTCTTTCTCTTATTCCTCTCTGAGTTCTCTATTCTTCCCAAGTATGCCCTTCTCCCATCCTGTATTTTTCAGATTAAGGTTAGGGGCAGTTGGCATCTGCCCAGATCAGTTACGCCTTCAGAACTATCTTTTTCCTCCTCCATTCCCTCCCAACCCAGGGAAACAATTAGAAGAAAAAACATAAATAGCAAAAGGTGATTTCATCAACACTACCACTCTGCCTTTCAAAAACAAAGACAAACTGAAAATTTCATCTCCTATGATTGAGTACCTAAAATGGCAGAAGGTGAAGACAGGCTATTTTGCCTATGGTCTCTGGACCTTCCTTTGGAAGTCTGAGATAGTGAACTTGGGAGCATGAGTCTTGGGTCATGTTTATTGGCACACATGTGCCCTCTGCTGGTGGAATGGGAACTGCAGCACTTCCTTTTAGCCTGCTTCCAGTGCCTTCCATTCTTTATTAGTACCAGTCCCCACTGATCTTCCTTTCTCTTCTTTTCTCTCCCATCCCACCTTTGTCTCCAGCCATTGTCTTCCCTTTGTTTAATTCTCAGAGACTGTTTAACATGGTTGTTTCCTCCAGGGAGCTAGGGAATGTTGATGGCAAAGAGCTCAGACAACCTTTCGAACTTTTCTCAGTTCTGTAAACTGAGACCTTGCCTGGAAAATATGGAGCAAGGGAAGGAAAGGGGGAGGAACTGGATGGAGACTGTGGGGAGAGGGAACCAAGAGGAATGGTGGAGGTGACTAAATCAGAGCAGGACAGAACTGGTAGAGAAGACCGAAAGGGTGAAAATGGGAGGGCAGGAATAGAGTCAGCGATCAGAGCTCAGACCAGGGAAATGGGTTAAAGAAGATCTAGGAGAAATGAGGATTTGGGTATAAAACTAGAAGAGATGACAGTAGCAGAAGGTATGGGGCACACGTTTATTCTTGTACACAAACCAAGTATTGTGACTCACACCCAACATAGCAAAGGAAATTATCACTTTCCAGTTTAAACAGCAAACATGGCTGGTCTTGGTGAGAGGAGAGTTCATACTCCTCTAGGATCTGAAGCTGAAAAGGAAAAAGAACTAGAGTTTTGAGGGAGATGGAGTAGGACTCAAAAGAGGTTTTGGCTCTGGGTTTTTCCCTGCTCTTTCCCAGCTTTTCAAGGCAAGCTGCAGAAGACAAACTGAAGGATAAGCTCAAAGGAGGTCACACAAATTCCAACTATTCTGTCAACATTCAGCACACACCCTCACACCTCCCTCCCACCATCATTCCCCTTCATTCTAACAAATGCATTCTTCTCCTTCAAATTTTTTCTCAATCTCCTTCTTGCACACAGTTGGTTTCTTGTTACCCAACTCTACCCTCTGCCAAGATCACACTCTCCCTCACTGTGCTTCTCTCTGAGGCTCAATCACTTTCACTCATTTCTGCTCTGCTCTTGGTTTCTGCCTCGCTCTCCACACCCTGGCTCTCTTCTCCTTCCTTTCTGTCTTAGGCTCGTGAGGTAGTGAAGCCAGTGATTTGTTCAGTTTTTTTTTGAGTTGGAGTCGCACTCTATCACCTAGGCTAGAGTGCAGTGGCATGCTCACAGCCACCCCAGCCTCTACTTGCTGGGCTCAGGCAATCCTTCCGCATCAGCCTTCCAAGTAGTTAGAACTACAGGCATGCTACCATGCCCGGCTAATGTTTTATTTATTTTAGAGACGAGGTTTCGTCAAGTTGCCTTGGCTGGTCTCAAATCCACAGACTCAGGCAATCCCTCGCCTCGGCCTTCTAAAGTGCTGGGATTACAGATTGAGTCTCTGAGCCCTACTGATTTGTTCATTCTTTTTTTTTTTTTGAGTTGGAGTCTCACTCTGTCGCCCAGACTGGAGTGCAGTGACCGATCCCGCCCACCGCAGCCTCGACCTGCTGGACTCCAGCGATCCTTCTGCCTCAGCCTTCCAGGTTGGAACTACAGGCGCATGCTACCACGCCCAACTGATTTTTGATTTATTGTAGAGATGAGGTCTCGCCAAGTTGCCCAGGCGGGTCTCGAACCCGCAGGCTCAGGTAATCCACTCACCTCAGCCTCCCAAAGCGCACGATTACAGGCTGAGCCACTGAGCCCGGCTGATTTGTTCATTCTTAGAAGAAAGTTTTGGTGTTTTTTTTTTGTTTTTTTTTTCATTTCATGGGTGCTGTGTTGCTCAGCACAGTCCTCTCAAGTTGTTAACTTTCTGAAATCCTGAGGAATAGAAGAATTCTTAGTTCTACTCCCAGTCTAGCTATTGTAACTCAACCCATGCAAACTGTCCCGACCCTTCAGTCTTTCATACTCCATTAGTTTCACAAGATGCTGAACATCTGCTGTAGATGCTGGTCTCTAAGGAGTTAGCCTCTAGTGAATCTCTTTCTCCCCACTAGACACCATGTGGAGATATCTCACTCTTCTATTAGTACAAAAATAAGACCCAGACTGGGTCTTTATTTAGACCTCACCTCTTATTCTTGCCTCAGACAGAAGAGCACATCTGTGTACACACTTGCACATTCTCACACACAAGTACAGGCCTAGGTATATGCCAGCCAAGCTTGGGAAAGCAGAGTGAGGAGTAGGGAAGGTTTTAGTGCAAACAGGGGTCAGTTCAGTCCCTTTGCTGTCTGCCTGATGGTGAGCTTCTTGCCTGAGGTCCCAGGGGTAACTTCAACTCTGTGTGCTTCTCACTGGACATCAAAATGAGGCCCACAGAGAAAAGCACAAATGTAAAGAAACAGAGACCTACAGAGAAATATGGATGGAGAAGCCTGGAGATAAAGACAAGAGTTCAGGCAAGGAAATACACAAATAGAAGCAAAGATACCCAGAGCAGAGATAGTAGGTTGGAAAGTAGGGAGGGCAGGGAGGAAACTGGGGGACGGGACATCAAACTCAAAACTCTCTCTGGCAGGAGGGAATTGAGACGCCAGAGGCCTGAGGGGGATGGGATAGGGGAGGAGAAGCAACGTTTGGAGCTGGATATCCCATCTCTCCTTGGTCCTGGGACCTGTGTCCTGCTCACTGGTGCCCTGCCCCAGGCCTCCACACATGAGCCTGTAATCCTGTTCTGGTGGCTGAGAATCGAGGTCTGGCTACCTGGAAAGCACAGGAACTAGGGGAAGAGGCCCCAAGGCCCCTGGGAGACTCAGGAAGAGGGGCTGGGCTAGGAACAGAGGCTGAGGCCAGCTCTGCCCTCCATATGGGCTCATCCAGTGTAGTGGCTGCTCTGGGGGCAAGCACAGTGGGAGCCAGGGGCTCTGCAGTAGGCTGCGGCGCCGGAGTGGAAAATCGGCGAATCTCTTGGACTCGGGCAGTTTTGGGGGGGCCTGAGGACGTTGGACCAGGAGTTGGGGGAACCTCATCAAAACAGAACATGGCAGTTTTAAGTTGGTAGGGCTGATGCCGCATAAAATCCAGAGCCTTGATGCCCTGCTTGGGCGTTGCCCGGGGTCCCTGGGATTGGGCCTTATTAGGGAGTGTTCGGGCAGCCTGAGGGAAAAAAGGAGAGAGCAGTGGGTTGTAAGCAATAGGAGGTGGGGCACGGATGTTGGGTGAATATTTCCAGGAAGAGGGCAGTGAAGGGGTAGGAGAAGGACTTCTGGGCCGAGGGCCAAGGCCAGGACCAGGTGTAGCATCCACCACATACCTGTCCGCACGGCTCTGCCGCTTGGCAAACAGCTCCCCACCCCTGCCCTGCAGCCTTGGTGGCTCAGCGATTCCAGCCGAAGGGGCTGCCCCATTCACTAGCCCATCAAGGAGCCCCCGAGATGGGGGCTTAGGAGCCACCGGGGGTGGAGTCTTAGGAGTCACAGGGGGCGGGGTCTTGGGAGCCATTGGAGGCGGGGTTTTAGGCGTCACGTGAGGCGGGGTCTTGTAACTCCTGCCCCCTGGTGGCTGCATGAAGTTGCAGGCTTCAGCCCCAAGGCTCAGAGCGTCCTCCTCAGGACCAGATTCAGCACCCCCGGCGCGGGGTTTCTCATCTAGGTTCTGCACCAGCGACAGCAGCTCCGGGTTGGGCGAGTTCTTCGTCTCCTCCTTTCCCGGCCGGAACATCTGCTTCCGCGTCCCCCGGCGCCGCGCCTCCTGCAGAATACCCGTGCGGGCGGCTGGCACAGAGATGCGCTGCTCCCTAGCGCTGGGGGGCTCAGGGGCCGCTGGGCCCGGGGCGGCCGCCTCTGGGCGCGCAGAGGGTCGCAGAGGCGCAGATAGGAAGATGCAAGCTGTGGAGGTCATGGCAGCTGCGCTAGGAGGAGCGGGGGGCTCTGGGGCTCCGCCTGGGGTAACAGGCCGACTGGGGGCTGGGATGTACAGGGAGCTGGTGGCCGTCACAGGGCCCGAGGAGCGTGGGGTGCCGGGGGCACCAGAGGCAGGCACGTGGCTGGGAACCCCCGCGGTGAAGCTAGGCAGAGGGGTGGGCCCCTGCGGAGAGGGCGAGAAGGGAGGTGGGGCAGGGCTGAGGCTTCCTAGGCTTTCATTCGCCCTCTTGGGGGCTACAGGCCGGAAAATAACCGAGGTGGTACTTGGCCGCTGTCCCTGTAAGCCCGGGGTAAAGGGCCTCGCTGACCGGTTAAAGACACTTGGAGCTGGGGTGGGGGCTCCACCACCTGGGAGGAAGGGTCTGGGGCTGGCTACAGGGGCTGGCAAAGGGCTGGGTGGGAGTCCAGCCGCCTCGGGAGGTGCACTCTGGGCCCGAGGTGGTGACTGCAGGCCCTGCCCGTTGAGCATGGCGGCTGCGCCAGCCGGAGCCTGCTCCTGGGTGCTGGAAGCTGTGCGCTGGCGCTGCTGTTCAAAGAGCTGGACCCCTCGCCCAGAGGCCTCACTCAGCTGCCCTCCCAGCCCGGCCCCCTGGCCCTCTGCTGTGCCCACCCTGGCCAGCTCCATGTCCAAGTAGGGGCTGTCCCAGTCGGACTGATTGGTGAGGCTTCGGGCGTCGGAGAAGGCTTCTTCGTCCAGCTCAGACTCACTCGTGGGTGGAACGCCGTCCTCTTCCTCGGCGCCTGTCCCAGCAGCAGCCCCAAAGCTCACTAGGGTGTACTTCTTGGCTCTCTGCCGCCGTTTCTTAAACATAAGCACCCCTTTGGAGTGCGGGTTGGGGGCTGCAGTTAGCAGGGATGCAATTGTCCGGCATTTGGTCTTGGCCTCCTTCACACTCTTCTCTTGGAGACTCTCTGCACGTTGCAGTTCTAAGGAGGCCAAGAGGTAGAATGGTCAGTGGGGCTTCCTCAGCCTCTTCTAGTCCTGTTCTCCAAGGCTTTCACCCCTCACCCTAGCCAGCTCCCTCATGCCTCCCATCTCCTACCTCCTATCTTTCACCGGCCAGACCCACAATGTCTCCTGCCTGTGGCAAAGTTCTTTGACTTGGGGGCAGAGTGGAGGTGAAAGGTGAAACCAAGGACAGTGAGAGGGAAGGCAGAGTCCAGTTGGCTGCCCAACACTGCTCTTCTATCCCCTCTTCCCTCTAGTCTGCTCCTATCTTCTCAGAGATGTGCATTTATCCACCCACACACATTCCTCACCTGCCTCCCATTCCTAACTGGCAGTAGGAGATGGGGGATGTGTCACTTATGGCAGGCAGGGAGATGAGGCAGATCCAAGGGAGAGAAGAGATGAGAAAGGACACTTTTCTCCCACCATAGAGATCATGTTAGGAGGCATCTTATAAAGTTCAGGTGGAAGAGACACAAAGGACCCTGCAGCAATGAGGATCTTCATTCATAATTCCACCCCATCATGCAGTACACATCATAAACATTCATAGAAATAACGCCTACCACACAACAGTTCAACGAGAATATCAACCTAGTGAAAGCCAGCTCTAGGCATACTTTCTCCTATGTACTTTTCTCTTACTCACATGTACCCCAGCTTATATATACCTCATTTCACATATATGTGGAAACACACATGTGCCCACACAAAAGCACACAGTCACTCAAATACATTCACACATCTTCCCAGAGTCTCTCCTGTAGACACCCTGTTACTAACAATTTGAATGATACTTTAGAGTTCATCTTGGCCTTTCAACTGCACTTCACACCCTTGCTACTCACAGCTAGGCATAGTCTCAGATCCAAGAAACAGGAAAAGCCAGAGTGCTGCTCTCCAAGGCAACCCTCCAATCTTTAAGATACCTCAAGATCGTCAGCTAAAGGTGTTGTTTCCCCCAAGCTGGGGATGGTTGTGGGATAGGCTTCTTTGGGGATCAGAGCTGCACCCTGTTTTCCAAGTCTTCTGGGTAGAGAGTTCAGGTGGCCACTGCCAGACAGGCACACAAGGACAATGTGCTAAAGGAAACAAGGGCAGGGCTTCCCATGCCATGTAGGGTCTGGGTAGGTGGGGCCAGGACATGGGAGAGGCTGAACCCCGCCTTGCACATGGCTACTCTCTGGTTCATAGTCCCCAGTTCCTCCTGAAAAATTCTTGAAATTCCATCTACTTTCCATTCAGGATACCAGGCTCCTTTCCAATGAGTGCTCTCACTCCTCTCATCCCCAACATTTATACCACAGAAGAGTACTGTAATGAGAGAAGAGGCACTGGTGTCAGAGTCCAGTTTGGTTTTTGGCTTTTGGGAGAGTTACTTCACTTCATTAAAGTTCAGTTTCCTCATCTGTAAATTAGGGTGGCCATGACTATCTCATAAGGTTGCTATGAGGATTAAGTGAGGTAATATAGGTAAATTTAGCACTTAACATGAAGGCCCACTGTGAGTAACCATTACTATTTTTTTACCCATTACTGTTACAGTTTTCTTGACACTAGCTACACACATATACACTTTCTTGTTCACAGACTCATACATACATGCCTTCATGTATTCATAATGTACTCAATTTGTCTTATACACACTCTGTTCCCATGAGTTTTCTACAGTTCATGTGGTCACAAATCCCTTTGACATATGGCCATTAGCATCACTGAGAAAGGGGCAGTGAAACTCTTCTGAGATCGGGAGTAAGAGGTCAGCAAAAAGGAGGGAACAAAAGAGGAAGACCTTTCACAAAGACTGCCCTTCCTAAACTATTGATGTATTCCCCTCCATTCTAGACCCCAGAACTCTCTTAGAGGTGGGAGGGTAGTACCTGCATAGAATGGGTCTTGGAGCTCAGGAACGGGGTCTGGGGCTTTGTCGCAGCTGGCTTGGCTGAGAAGCTCTTGGCTGATGGGCTCAAAGGTCTCCATGCCGAGAAAGGCAGTGTTGGCTGGAGCAAGACCAGCTTGAACCACCCCCCACGCCTTTTAAAGCCCCTTTGTCTTGTCCCCAGAGCTGGCAGCTGAATGAGCTCACTGTGCTATTTTTGGAGCATGGCCCCCTCCCTTCTCCCAGCTGCCCCACAAGCCCCGGTGTGATGGACGTGGGCACCTGCCTCCCCTTCCCCCCACCCCACTCCAGTGGACAATGAAGTGTGCTTGGCTAAAAATATCTCCAAGTCACTAACTACAGTCTCTTCCCATCATGATGGGAAGGGAAGGGGTGCTAAATTGAGAACTGAGGAAAGCATGGGATCCTGGACATGCATCTGGATTTCTTCGCAGGATTTGGACACTCTCAGGGGTGTCAGACTAAACTGTCATGTCCTTAACCTCTATTCCAAGCTTAGAGACACAAAGTTCTATGGATCAGGAATCAGAACAGTGGAGAGGAGGAAAGAAAGATGTGAACTAGAGGGGGAATCCTGAGATTTTGGAGGTGACAAGAAAGTTCTCTGTGGGAGAAGAATGGGAGGCATATGGCAGGGAGAAAGTTCACCCTTAGACCTTGTTCTGTAGCTCACATCAAAAATAGCAAAGAGTCTGAGATAAGTGGGACTGGCCAACATTCTTGCTTGAGATAAGAAGCTAAAGATTCCTCTGTCTACCACTTCCTAGAGATCTCATGACCACCCCATAGCCTCCTAGGCCCCAGGAATCCTAATTGAACCTACAGATGTCAGAGGTAGCTCTGATACTATGCCTGCAATTAATACTGTAAAAAACCCCTATAGCCTTGTCCCACTTTCAAATACTCCCTCACCCTGTGTCTGTACTCTGCTCTTGCTCCATCATGACGCCATCCTGATAAACAATAGCAACAATAACCACTACCAAACCCTTCATCTGTTCATGTCCCCTCCCGACGCCCCTACTTACCCTGTTCCTGAGTTGGACTGAATCACCTTACCTTTTTGCTGCATTGGCTCAAACAGCAAAAATAAAGGGAACAAGACTGTATTCAAGGGGTATAAGGTAGGGAGAAGGTATGACTATGGAGGGATAGATTTAGGGCTCATATTGAAGGATTCTGTTTGGGGAAAAAGAGGTCGTGTACTCACTGGCTTGCTTGGCCTTCTGGGTATAGGTGGTAGTAAGATCTTCTGCTACGGGATGGGGAACAGGCCCCACCATGGGGATGAGATGAGGGCCAGGTCGGAGGGGGCCATGCGGTAACAGCAGGACTTCGGCTGGGGGTGGCTGAAGGGCTGCCCCATTCTCCCAAGATGGGGAGCTCACACGGCTGTCACCCTGACTGGGAGGGCCTGGGATGGTAGGTGCTGGCTCTGCAGGGCTATCAGACAGGTAGACCTCATCGGGTGGGGCACCCGGAGGAGTGGGCCTCGTGGGGCCTCGGCGGCGGGGTCGGCGGGGCTTCTCCTGGGTGGCAGGGCCATCAGCATCACTGTCTGTCTCTCCGTAGTAGGCCTCACTGTCAGGAGGTGAGCGAAGGCTCCCAGGCTGAAGAGGTTGGGGAACTGGAGCACCAGGGGGCTCAGGACTCAGAGGAGATAAAGGTGACAGCACCTGAAGCTCACCAGGGGATGGAGATCGCACAGACCCCTCATCTGCTAACCTAGATGGGAAAGATGACAGAACTTGAGAGATGGGCTAGGTGACTGACAGCTAGAGAGATCTGGATGGGATGGGGGGGGTAAGGGAGAAAGGGGGAAATGGCATACAGTTGGAATGGATGGGCTAGGAAGAGTGAAGATATGAAGACAGACCAGCAGGCAAATGGGCTTGGAGGGCTCGGAGTAAAAACGTGATGAGGGGAAGACAGACTAGGACACTCCTAGCCCTTAACTATAGACACATTCAAGCCCTTTGGGAGGCATACACAAATATCTATACTCTAGCAGAAATACACGAGCAGAAATAGATACTTGTTAGTTGTTGAAGCCAGTGAGACACAGGGCTGAGACAGATAATGGGAGCCCTGGACTAGCAGAAGAGAAGGGGAGAGAGGCCCATACCGTTGCACAGTGAGGATAAGCTGATTCCCTGAGGCATCGATGAGGCTCATAGCACTGGCATGAGAGAGGCTGGTGCAAGAGACTCCATTGATTGCTAAGAGTTTGTCCCTCTCACGGAGTCCTGCTCTACCAGCTTGGCTCCGTCTTCGGATCTGAGATGTTCGAGGAGAGATTATAGGTAAGAGTATGAGAGGACTCCAATGGGAATAGAATAAAAGGAAAAGTCAGGGCTGGGTGTGGTGGCTCACACCTGTAATTCCAGCATTTTGGGAGGCCAAGGTGAGAGGATTACTTGAGCCCAGGGGTTCGAGACCAACCCGCAGAACTCTACAATGAATCAAGAAAAATTAGCCAGGTGTGGTGGCACATGCTTGTAGTTCCAGCTACTTGGAAAGCTAAGGTGGAAGGATTGCCTGAGTCCAGCAGGTCAAGGCTGCAGTGGCCGTGAGCATGCCACTGCCCTGAACTCCAGCCTGAGTGACAGAGTGAGACTCAGACTCAAAAAAAAAAAAAAAAAAAAAAAACAAAAAGACAGAAAGGATCCATGTGAGGGGATTTTACTTTGCAGAGTGAGAGGGATGGAGAGATGCAGGGGGCTACATTTGTAGGTGCCTGTCTAAAGGGAAGAAGGTGTGCAGATTGGAGGGAGTAATACACTGTATAATGGGAGGCAGGGTAATCACAGAATGAAAGAAGCCTGGGGAAAATGGAATGGGAGAGATATTAGAAATGGTAGCTAAATCCACAAGATTTTCCTCCAAGGGCAATATCTATATTGGTCTTGGAATTCCAGGTGCAGTTATACAGTTAAGATTTTTAGGCCCAGGCTCGGTGGCTCAGCCTATAAGCCCAGCACTTTGGGAGGCCGAGGCGAGTGGATTGCCTGAGCCTGTGGGTTCGAGACCCACCCGGGCAACTTGGTGAGACTTTGTCTCTACAATAAATCAAAAATTATCTGGCCATGATAGTGCACTCCTGTAGTTCTGGTTACTTGGAAAGCTGAGGTGGAAGAATCGCCAGAGCCCAGCAGGTCGAGGCTGCAGTGCCCGGGAGCATGCCACTGCACTCCAGCCTGGGCGACGGAGTGAGACTCCAACTCAAAAAAAAAAAAAAAAAAAGATTTTTAAACAGTATTTCAGATTGGATGGAGTCCAGCCAGATTCTGAGAGATTGTGATTGTGTATGTGTACCATATGTGCACACACATGTTCATATGTTAAAGCAATTACAATAGCAATAGTGGGCCATCATTTACTGCGTTCTTACTAAGTGTTGGACACTGCGCTACATGTATTATTCATTTAATGCTTAGAATGCTTCTATGAAGTAGGCACAGATACTATTATTACCCACATTTTACAGTTCAAACTGTAGGGTGAAACCAAAAGAGTAATGACTTCATCTGAGAGGCCAGATCTTGCCATAACCCTCCTAGCACCTAAAAAAGCCTTGCCTAGTGAGAGAAAGGATCTGACTTAGGGAAAGAAGAGCGCTGAAAGCATGGGCAAGGCAGGGCAAGGCAGGGCGAGGCAGGGCTGGCTGGGCTGGGTGAGACAGCTTCAGCTCATCATATATCAGTATGGTCAGAGAGAAATTAGAACCTTCCCTACATTCCTAGAGTTTGGAGTAGAGGCACATACTCAAGAGGGCAAACACTGGATGACCAGACCAGGGCTTCTGCTACCAGGGTGCTGCAAGGAACCAAAGCAGAACCTTTCTTTCTCTCCATTCCCTGGAAACCAGGAATTCTCTTTTGTAACATCTCCTTCCCACCCCATCACATACACCAGAAGCCTGTGGTCAAACACTACTTACTCCCCCTACCAGACTTGAGCATGCTTCCCTGCCCACCTACCCACCCCATCTGCACAGCCCCCCATTCTCCCCCCGCAGCCATAGGCCACCACATGACTCTTCCCAGGATCCACTGGGCTCCCCTTTCCCTGAAACCTCCTTTCAGGGCTCTCCCTTACCTTGGACACCTGTAAGGGTTTCCTCTGCTCGGCCCCCCCCTGAAGTCGGAAGCCCCAGGGCGCTCCCCCTGATAGTGTGACCAGCACCTCCTCCTCAGCACCCATTACTCAGCTTGGCCTATGGACCCCGGAGTTTGGACGGTGTTCCAGGGAAAGAAGTTGAGGTGCTGGTACCCCGTCCGGCCTGTCTGTCCGGCTGTCCTGCTCCTGCTGCCCTACACCTCCCCCCCCCACCACACACCACAAGCAGGCAACTTCACCCTGGGATCAGTACAGTCCAGCACACGTGTCCCGTCAATCGGAGCTGTACTCAAAATAGATGCTGCCTGTACTCCCCTCCCTCCCCCATCTGTGTTATTCCTAGAGCTAATTATAGTATGAACTTCTGCCCTCCATGTCCCCCATTCTCCTGCATGGGTCTTTAACTCAAGACTCAGAGTTCTAACTTTCTGGGCTTTATTGCTAATGTACACCCTTTCAGGAATTGTGTCTTCCATAATAGGACTGTGGACGATTAATCCCAACTGCTTTCCTCCAATGGGCTTTTTTTTTTTTTTTGAGTCGGAGTCTCACTCTCTTGCCCAGGCTGGAGTGCAGTGGCACACTCGCAGCTACTGCAGCCTCGGCCTGCTGGGCTCCGGCCACCCTTCTGCCTCAGTCTTCCAAATAGCTGGAACTACAGGTGCATGCCACCACGCCCAATTAATTTTTTGATTTATTGTAGAGACAAGGTCTTGCCAAGTTGCCCAGACTGGTTTCGACCCCCTGGACTCAGGCAATCCTCTAATCTCTGCTCCCCAAAGTGCTGGTATTACAGGTGTGAGCTACTGCATCCAGCTCAAAGACCATTTCAACGTAGCAGTAGCTGGACCTTCAATTTCAGAGCTGGCAGAGTAGCTGGGCTTGTTTCACAAGTTCCCAAGCTCCAAGAAAAGAGTGCCTCCTTGCTATGTGAATTTACCTGTTGATCAAAAGGGAAATCAATACACTGTGGTGCTGGGTGCTGTGTAGAGGAATTCTGATCACCCCTGCTCCAGTTGAACTGTTACTTCTTCCATAAAACCTTTTTTGACAATCTCTCAACTCCCCACCTATAGAATCCTTCCTTCCTTCCTTTGAGCAGCATATGTATCTTATTCATATTTCTGTTGTATTTCTCAGCCAATAGTATAGTTTATGTATATGCCTATCTTTCCTCCTAGATTGAGAGAAATTTGAAGGCAAGAACAACCCACAGGGCAATGACTGATGTAATGAGTGCACAAAAAAATTTTTGCTGAATTAAATTACCTATTACAATATGTAAGTGGTCATGGAAAGTGAGAGGACATAACATGGAGTCAATATACCCAATGAGCAGCCATTTTAACATTGCTTAGCTTTGTCATGTTTCTCCAGCAGTTCACTTTATTTACCCTCTGATCACTAGGCAAGGACAGAACTGGTTTCTCAATAACAGAGGTAGTTATTGATAATTGTTTTACAACCTTGCTCCCCAGCTTGTTTTGTAATAATTAGCTTTTCTATTTCAAGTATTTACTTCCGCCCATAAGACCCAAGTTAACCTAATCAGCTTCGTGACCTTCATGACAGACCCCATCACTATGGCAGCAATCGTGTGACTAACTCACCCATCTGCCTGCCCTCCATCACAAGACACCCGTACCTGCGCTTACCTGCCCTCCATGATGATGTGGACCAGACCATCACCCAAAATGCCTTAATAACCTGCCCCCATCAAAGTTTAAGAGGATTCAACCTGAAGCAGCTATTTGCCATTGCTTTATTAAACTCTGATGTGTCCACGCGGCTCTTTAAGATATGGCCACCATGTTTCCTAGCTTTGGCCCCCTCCTCTACCTTGGGGAGGTGAATCAATCTTTTTCTAATTTACTTTCTAAATAAACTATATTTTCCAATCTAGCTTCCGTGCATTCTTCTCACAGCACTGGATTGCAAACCAGACACCCCTCATCAGGCCAGACCTAATGTCAGGAGGCCCTGTTGGGATATATTTTAACCTAACATAAAGGTCACAGATTGGTGTGGGTAAACATACCAACCCTTGTTAATAAAATCTCTACTTGTTTCAGGTTTCTATTACATGAATGTGCTGTACATTAAGAGATTTCTTTTTGTTACAAAACATAGCCAGGTATAGTGGCTCAAGCCTATGATCCCAGCACTTTGGGAGGCTGAGGCAAAAGGATTGCCTGAGACCACGGGTTCATGACCAGCCTGGGCAACATGGTGAGAACTCGTCTCTATAATAAATAAAAAAATTAGCTGGGCATGGTAGCATGCACATATAGTTTTGGCTACTTGGAAGGCTGAGGCGGAAGGATTGCCGGAGCCCAGCAGGTCGATGCTGGGGTGGCCATGAGCATATCACTGCACTCCAGCCTGGGTGACAGAATGAGACTCCAACTCAAAACAAACAAACAAAAATATGCCAGGCTCAGTGCCTCAGCCTGTAATCCCAGCATTTTGGGAGGGCTAGGTGAGTGGATTGCCTACAGGTTTGAGTCCAGCCCAGGCAACTTGGTGAGACCTCATCTCTACAATAAATTTAAAAATTAGCCGGGCATGATAGCACACACCTGTAGTTCCAGCTACTTGGAAGGAAGAGGTGAAAGGATCGCCAGAGCCCAGCAGGTTGATGCTTGGCTGGCCGTGAGTGTGCCACTGCACTCCAGCCTGGGTAATGGAGTGAGACTCCAACTCAAAACAACAACAACAACAAACATAACATGGTGCCGTAACGGTGATTCTCAAAGGCTATGGAGCTTTGAAAAAAGCTGCTCCCCTAGTATGCTAAATGCCGTCTTCCTTGGTGTATGATATAGTTATAGAAAACACTTGGGGGTGTCAGAGTGAGACCCTCCCCAAAAAACCTTGGGATTTTGGATCAGAAAAACTGGACTCACGTTCTTGTTCCATCATTTAATTAATTAATTAATTTATTTATTTAGAGTTGGAGTCTTACTCTGTCGCCCAGGCTGGAGTGTAGTGGCTGCTCCCGGCCACTGCAGCCTCGACCTGCTGGGCTCTGGTGATCCTTCCGCCTCAACCTTCCAAGTAGCTGGAACTACAGGCACGCGCTACCATGCCTGGCTAATTTTTTGATTTATTGTAGAGATGAGGGCTCGCCAGATTGCCCAGGCAGGTCTCGGACCCGCGGGCTCAGGCAATCCACTCACCTCAGCCTCCTAAAGGCGTGGGATTACAGGCTGAGCCACTGAGCCCGGCTGTTCCATCATTTATTAACTGTGTGACCTCATGCAGCCACTTGGCCTCATCAGTAAAAAGTGTATCTAAATATCTATTCATCCACGTAAAATATTTGAGTGCTAGCTACATGTCAACCATTGAGCTATAGCAGTGGCTTTCGATTAGCCTTTAGAGTCACCTGGCACATGTTTATTGCAGCATTATATTCACAATAGCAAACACATGGAACCAACTGTGCTGCCCATCAAAAGTGGACTGGATAAAAAAATGTGATACATATACACAATGGAATATTACACAGCCATAAAGGACATTATGAAGCTCGCAGCAACTTGGATGGATTTAGAGTCCATAATACTCAGTGATCTAACACAGAAACAAAGAACTGAGAACCACATATCCTCATTCATAAGTGGAACCTGAACAATTATCATAATACTATAAATAAGGGATTGGCATTAGTGGGAGACTGCGGGGGGGAGGACATACTTCATCAATAAGGGTACCTGATCTCAAATCAGGTGAAGTGGGGACCAAAGTAAGGCCCAAACTTTACCTGTACAATGACCATCTGTACCCTGAATTGTACCCCATATCCTTAAACTAAAAAGAATCACTTGAAAAACTTTTAAAGTGACTGACTCCCTAAAATAAGACCGCGTATAGGATTAGATAATTGTGTAACAAAATTTTACACACACACCCAGACCTTGGCCTTAGGGATTTTGATTTTATTTTTCTTGTACCTGGCATTGACATTTTATTTTAATCTATCTAATTATTTATTTTTTGTGTCAGAGTCTCTCTTTCGCCCAGGTTGGTGTGCAGTGGCACACTCACAGCCACTGCAGCCTCAACCTGCTGGGCTCAGGCAGTCCTTCTGTCTCAGCCTTCCAAGTAGCTAGAACTACAGGCACACGCCACCATGCCTGGCTAATTTTTTTTTTTTTTTTTTGAGTTGGAGTCTCATTCTGTCACCCAGGCTAGAGTGCAGTGGCACCCTCCCGGTCACCACAGTCTCAACCTGCTGGGCTCCGGTGATCCTTCTGCCTCAGCCTCCCAAGTAGCCAGAACTACAGGCATGCACTACCACGACTGGCTTAGTTTTTGATTAATTGTAGAGACGAGGTCTTGCCAAGTTGCCCAGGCTGGTCTCGAACCTGCAGGCTCAGGTAATCCACTCGCCTCAGCCTCCCAAAGTGCTGGGATTACAGGCTGAGCCACTGAGTCTGGCCCTGGCTAATTTTTTAATGATTTATTGTAGAGACAGGGTCTCACCAATTTGTTCAGGCAGGTCTTGAACCTGTGGACTCAGGCAATCCTCTCACCTCCGCCTCCCAAAGTGCTGGGATTACAGGCTTGAGCCACCACGCACGGCATTTTATTTTATTTTGGAGTTGGAATCTCATTCTGTTGCCCAGACTGGAGTACAGTGGCATGCTCATGGCCGCCCCAGTGTTGATCTGCTGGGCTTCAGCGATCTGGCAATCCTTCTGCCTCAGCCTTTCAAGTAGCCGGAACTACAGGCGCATGCCACCATTTTCAGCTATTTTTTTGAGTTATTGTAGAGAGGAGGTCTTGCCATGTTACCCAGGCTGGTCTCGAACCCATGGGCTCAGGCAATCTTCTCACCTCAGCCTTCCAAAGTGCTGGGATTACAGGCTTCACCCACCACCCCTGGTCAATATTGGCATTTTAAAAAGCACCAAAAAGTCAGGTGTGGTGGTCCACACCTGTAATCCCAGCACTTTGGGAGGGCGAGGTGAGAAGATTGCCTGAGCCCATGGGTTCGAGACCAGCCTGGGTAACATGGCAAGACCTCCTCTCTACAATAACTCAAAAAAATAGCTGAAAATGGTGGCATGCGCCTGTAGTTCCGGC
>NW_007255803.1:445440-458564 GCF_000164805.1 Carlito syrichta | reverse complement strand
AGGTGAGAGGATTCTCTAAGCCCGTGGGTTCGAGAGGAAGGCTGGGCAACATGGCGAGTCCTCCTCTCTACAATAAATCCAAAAATTAGCCGGGTGTGGTGGCATGCGCCTGTAGTTCCGGCTACTGGGAAGGCTGAGGTGGAATCACCTGAGGCCAGCAGTCGAGGTTGCGGTGGCCGTGAGCAGTGTACCACTGCACTCCACCCTGGGTGACAGAGTGAGACTCCCACTAAAAAAAAAAGCACCACAGATGATTTTTCTTTTCTTTTTTTTTCCTTGAGTTGGAGTCTCACTTTGTCGCCCAGACTGCAGTGCAGTGGCCGCTCCCAGCCACCGCAGCCTCGACCTGCTGGGCTCCGGCGATCCTTCCACTTGGGCCTTCCGAGTAGCCGGAATTACAGGCATGTGCTACCATGCCCGGCTGATTTTTTGATTTATTGTAGAGATGAGGTCTCACTGCCCTGGCGGGTCTCGAACCCGCGGGCTCAGGCAATCCACTCACCTCAGTCTCCCAAAGGCGCGGGATTACAGGCTGAGCCACCAAGCCCGGCTAACACATTAGTTTCTATCTTTGAGAAACTATGAATCAACAGAGTGAGACTCTGACTCAAAAAAAAAAAAAAAATTTAAGGAAAAAAAAAGAAAAGAAACTATGAATCTAGACTCTATCACTTACTAGGGACGTTACCTGAAGCAATACAGAGGATATCTATTTTCCTATATTGATATGAGAGTTAGCTGGGGTAAATAATGTGAAAATGCTTAGCAAAGACCAAGCTTAGGACAGGTACATTAGTTGACTTTGGCAAATTATTCTTCTAGATTAGTGGTTCTCAATCTTCAGTGTGCAATGGAATCACCTAGAGGGACTGTTAAACCATAGCTTGCTGTTACAGACTCAGTGTGTCTAGGGTGGGCCTGAAATGTACATTTCTAACAAGTTTTCAGGTGATACTATTGATCCCAGGATCAAACTTTGAGAATCACTGACCTGACAACGAACTGAGAACAGGAACAATCTGCCTGTTTAGTAAAGCATGCTCAATGCCCAGTAGTTTCCAGCGCGGACTAAAGTGCAAATTTTTCAATGAATGAAGCAGTCAACAATATGAGGAAATACTTTTGTTCACTACTGTATATCCAGAACCTAGAACATGGCTTGGTACACAATAGCGCTCAAAAAAATTAAATGAATAAATAGTACTGAAAGGGTTAAATTAGGTCATGCATATGGGAAAAAAATCCTACAAATATTACTTAATATTTGAGTAATAATAATTGTATTGAGTAATAATAATTACTACAGGAACTGTAGCTCTTCCAACACACAACAAAGATATCATTTGGCCCTGGTACAGCTTTACACCTAAACAATGGCGCTGTATAATAATGGTTAACTAATAACAGCGGATCTTTATTGAGTGTTTACTATGATGCCAGGCACTCTATGTGATCTAATTACTTCCTCTCAAATAATTCTTAGATGGGCATTGCTATCTCCATTTTACAGACAAAAGAAACGGGTACACAGATTAAGTTGCCCAAGCTAGAGAACTGCAGAGCCAGAACTTAGAACCAAGCATACAGTTTGACAGCAGAGCGAGCGCCCTTAGCCACCACTACACACATTCTGCAAATCTCATGACCAGCAAAGGTCACGGGTAAGATCCACCAAGAGGACGGAAATCACTAGAGTCAGAGGTCAGAAGGAAGTGACTACAAGACTTAGATCAGAGGTCACTAATACGACACAGGCGGAGTGAATGGGTGTTACTAAAGATCGTCTGTCCCAGCTTTTGCAATCCCATCTCAGTTGATGAGGTCATAAAGTGACCAGAACACCTGCAAAAAAAGAAAAAAAAAGGTAACAGGTATAATACTCAGAGAAGCCTTACAGGCGTGGCCATGATGGCAGTGGGGAAGTGGCGCATGCGCAGCATCCGGGCTCCTGAATGCGTGCCTAGTGCAGACGTGGCAGAAGGAGTGGTCCGGCCCCGGAGCGTGGAGGAGGAACTTCCGGAGGTGACGGGCGGCACCTCGGAACCGGAAGTGGAGCCTGGGAGCCTTGACGTTAGGAACGAAGTCGAACCTGGATCTGGAGCTGGTTGAGGAGTGGCATTAGGAGGTTGGTGGGTAGGAAAGCAAAGAAGAGGCCGGGGTATTACTGGCCAGATTGGGGTTCGGTTTCAGAAGGAAGGGAGGAGCCTGGGGGCGGGACCCGGGAAGGGACCCTCACTTCACGCATCCATCATCAAGGATCGATCTTAAACCCTCCTTTCGCCGCCTCCCGGCCCAGATTCCACTCCCGCTTCCTGCCCGGAGCCTGTTGAAGGACGCGAGACGTTTGGTCTCTATGCTTAACGACCAGCCCCTCTCATCGTGCCCCTAGATGCTGACTTGGCTTCTCAGGCATGATCCTCGGCAGTCCTAGCCTCACAGCTTGACTGACTACTTTCAGAATTCTAGGAAGCTTGCCCCGCCCCCTTGAGTTGTCACCCTCCACTGTCCACCCAGAACGGAGTCTAGACTTGAGTCTAACTCCCAGCTCTTGAGTGTGTTTGAGCAAATTATTTCCTAAAGAAGAAGCAACTTTTCTTCCTCCTCCCCTGACTTTAGGAAGATAAGGGGAGGGGGACGTCTGTCAAGCTTTGTGTCAGTGACCTGTGTAAAGTTAAGGATTTGGAAGAACAACCACTGAGGTAGCTTTGAGTTTAAGGACTTCTACTCCAGCATCAGTTCAGCTGTTCTATAGTCAAAATGGCTCTTCCTAGCAAAGGAGAGAGGGCTATTGTTCCACTGCAGCAACTGTGAGCGTTTTTGTTTCCTGGCCCATTCTGTCTATATGATAACTGAAATGATAACACTGATTAGAGTAGATGTGGTCAGATAGTTTTCTTCCTGGAAAGATCCTACCTGAAAAAGTCTTTTAATTAATCCCTTTGTTGCTGGGCAAGATTGTAATAATTTTGATGGTGGCCTAGATTCATAACAATCACATAAGGGGAGCAGAAACAGGTGAGTTGGAGGAATGTATGGGGTTTTAGAATCCTCTGCTTGAGGGATAAGATGAATGATCTTTTCCATGAATTCTGACTTTGCAACTGATTTTTGAATTGTTTCCCTATTATGTGAAGAAGTTTTTGTGCCTGGCCAGCACTCAGTTCTAATCTGTTACCATGCTAAAATTTTCTGGGGTCCTTTACATTTAGTGATTTTAATGCTTCAGTTTTAAGGTCCATACATTCTTGGTGGAGAGACTGGGGCTGGAGTATTTTGGGACGATGGCAGTTTAGCCAAAGTGTCATTTCTCTAAATCAGTTACTCAAAATTTTGTCATTGAAGGGGAAGTATTTTAGTTGATCTATTTTAAATGTTTAGCCTGAGTGATTAAAAATAAGTAGCACACTAGAGGATACTCTGCTGAATAAATGGAATGAGTGAATAAAATGTGAAAACATCTGTAATATGGTAGTTCATCAGTCACAGGGCTTCTTGTGTGTGACTAGATACTAGAAATCATACCATTGGGGAATGGAGGCTGCTGCTCCATTGCAGTGGGACTGTCTGAAGTTGAAATTTATCCTCTCTTGGTAGTGACAAAGTATGGGTTCAGAGTAACAAAATCTTTGCTTTTAGGAGGTAATCTAGGTTTTGGCTGGGGCAGAAAATTCTAAGATCTTGTGACAGTGGGGGAATGATTAGGCCAATTACTGCCTGATAAGGTCAGTTTCTTTTTATCTCTACCTCCTGCCCTGAATAGTTAGTTGCTCTTTCTTTAGAAAGTTCATTTAGACTAATTTCTTTTTTTCTTTCAGGTGAGGCTAAATTGGGGATGCTTTCATAATGAACGTCAACCAATCAGTTCCACCTGTGCCGCCATTTGGGCAGCCCCAGTCCATCTACCCAGGATATCATCAGTCCAGCTATGGTGGGCAACCAGGGTCCACAGTTCCCCCTCCTCCCTACGGAGCCTACAATGGTCCAGTACCAAGCTATCAGCAAACCTCTCCCCAAGGTATGTTCCAAGTTTCCTTTGAGCTAGGGAGGGAAATCAGCAGAATCTTCAGGTTGGGTTGTATTACTCTAGCTAAGCTGCTTGAAGAGTTTGGGTGACTGAGATTGAGGAACATGAATCTGACTCTGTAACTGAAAACGCTATGAATTGTTTTTAGACAGGGTGACTGTGTTTCTGCCTTAAGAATTCTAGTGAGAGCACATCTTCCAGGTTCAATGGCAGCTCATTTCCTGTGGGTGTCACCCTGTGCAGCCTCACCTGGCTGCATTGTTAAGAACTAAATGGAAGGATTGTGGTCACAGCTTCTCCAGAGCCTGTGAGCAGGATTGAATATTTCCTGTTGACCTGAAGTCTCCTTAAAATCACTCATTGCCAATATATTCATATATTGAGAATGCCTCTTATTATCTTATTAAACTGATGGTTCTGTCTATAAATGACTCTAGGACAAGGAGAGCTAGTTCATGGATGAAAAATGTGGTATTTGTGTGCATGCTCTTTTTTTTTTTTTAGTAGGGGTTTCACTGTTGCCTGGGCTGGAATGCAGTGGCATGATCACGGCTCAACACAACCGTAATCTCCTGGGCTCAGACAGTCTTTCTGCCTTAGTCCTCCAGAGTAGTTGGGATCACAGATGTGTGCCACCACACCTAGCTAATTTTTTGATTTTTTGTAGAGATGAGGTTTGCTATGTTGCCGAGGCTGGTTTTGAACTCCTGACTCAAACAATCCTCTTGCCTTGGCCTCCTGAAGTGCTGGAAATATAGGTGTGAACCACTGTGCTTGGCCATGCCTGACTTTTGATGCCTCTCATGTCTGTCTTCTCATAATCATTCCTTTTCCTTTGCTTGAGTTTCTTCTACTACTTAGATGCTCTGTAATATCAAGGCAATAAGAGAAAGCTAATCTAGTGCTGCTTTAGGTTCAGTATTTGGCTTTTACATTACTTTTTTAAGAAGAGTAGCTGGTACTCTACAGATTATTTAAAGAGACTTTTTGGAAAGTAGTTACCAGTAGATCTTTGGTTAGGCTAGTTGAAGACCCAGGGTATGCCAAATTCTTTATGCTGTTTATTTTTTTGTTTGTTTGTTTATATATATTTTTTGAGTTGGAGTCTTACTCTGTCTCCTAGGCTGGAGCACAGTGGCACAATCACGGCCACCGCAGCCTCTACCTCCTGGGCTCAGGCAATCCTTCCATCTCAGTCTTCCAAGAAGCTGGAACTATAGGCGTGTGCCACTACACCTGGCTAATTTTCTTGATTTATTGTAGAGATAAGGTCTTGCCATGTTGTTCAGGCAGGTCTCAAACCCCTGAGCTCAGGCAGTCCTCTTGCCTCGGCCTCCCAAAGCGCTGAGATTATGGGCGTGCGTCACCGTATCCAGCTATGCTGTTTACTTAAATTTAAATTTAATTTAATTTAATTTTTTGAGTTGGAGTCTCACTCTGTTGCCCAGGCTGGAGTGCAGTGGCATGCTCATAGCCACTGCAGCCTCTTCCTGCTGGACTCAGGCGATCCTACCAAGTAGCTGGAATTATAGGCATGTGCCACTATGCCTGGCTAATTTTTGATTTATTGTAGAGATGAGGTCTCGCTGCCCAGGCGGGTCTCAAACCCGTGGGCTCAGGCAATCCACGCACCTCAGCCTCCCAAAGGCGCGGGATTACAGGCTGAGCCACCGAGCCCGGCTTTGATTTTTTTAATAGAGATGAGGATTGGCCAAGTTACCCAGACTGGTCTCGAACCCATGGGCTCAGGCAATTCTCTTGCTTCTGCCTCCCAAAGTGTTGGGATTACAGGCATAAGACACTGTGCTTGGCATCCTTATGCTTTTTAAGAGAGAGAATTCCGTAAAGGTGAAAAAGAAGGCACCAAGGAGACATAGGTATATAATTTAGAAATAAATGAATGATTACCATTTTAATTATAACTGAAAAAAAATTTTGTGAAGTGGCGAACTTAGGTCTCAGGACTTTAGAAGAGCTTTGCTCTGGGCTAGGACTTTGGCTGAACAGAGTCCACCTCTGTTTTGTCAAGTCCTGACTTATCAAGATGGAGTTTGGCATTCTCTCAAAAGAAAGCTTTGTTAGTAAGGGGGAAGCATCTCGTTCTGTCATGGTTAGTGAGCAAGTTTAGATAACTCATGTCCCTGGTTCTGTAATGTCTATAATGTGTAATCTCTATTGAGGACAGAGCATAAGAAAAACAATTCTTTGAACATGGGTCACCAACATTTCAAAAGTGATGTGCCAAGTAACTAATTGCTTTCTCCCTGCATTGCACATGGGACGAATGGCTAAGGGTTGTAGAAGTAGCTTCAGTGGTGGCTCTGGTGAGTGAAAAGGATGGAGTATGGCTTTTGTGAGAATATAGGTGGCAATGCTAATTGAGGATAGGTCAGTTGTCCTGACTCAAGTCTTGGGCAGAAACATGGTCTCTGACCAATGGGAATACTTTCCTGAACCATGTGCTATTGGAAGCTTCCACACTTAGGAGGAGATGAAAGGGATATGGCTAGTATAAGTAGAATGAATGAAGAAGAAGGTGGCAGAATAGTTTCCCCAAGAGTTGCCTTTCTTTGCAACCTAGTCAGTATATTACTTGGTCATCTTCTGTGTCACCTTTCTCATAAATGCTCCAAGTTTCTGAATTCTGGAAACTCCTTTCCTTAAGAGAGTTGATGTTTTGTCTAGCATTAGGTTGTCCTAGACTAAAAGAGAGAGTATGGTGGTTAAAGGAAGGCCCTATATTCTCATGTCTGTGGTTACAACTTCACCCCTTAGTATACCTGTCTAGACCCTCTATTGGGCAACTGTGTTCAGAATTAACTGTAACTAGAGTTGCATGCTAATAGTATCCTTTTCACTGCAAAGCTGTGGTATTGGGCCAGTAAAGGTCTGGGCTTATTGATCCTTGCTTTGCATTCCTGGCTCAGGGTGGAGGATAAAATTATTTCCCAATCACTTAGTTTCTATCCTTTACCTTCAGGTATGTCAAGAGCCCCACCTTCCTCAGGGGCACCTCCAGCCTCCACAGCACAGGCCCCTTGTGGTCAGGCTGCATATGGCCAGTTTGGCCAAGGAGATGTACAGAATGGGCCAAGCTCCACTGTTCAGATGCAAAGGTATGTACTTGGGTCAGCCTAAAATCACTCTGATGTAAGTACAGAGCAGAAAGTTTAGGAATGTATAGGAGTCTATTTCCTTTTTTTTTTTGAGTAAGGGTCTCATGCTGTTGCTCAGGCTGGAGTGCAGTGGCACAGTCACAACTCACCTCAGCCTCAACCTCCTGGGCTCAGGTGACTCTCCTGCCTCAGCCTCCCAAGTAGCTGGGACTACAGGTATACACCACCATGCCCAGCCAATTTTTCTCTTTTTTGTAAATATGAGGTCTTGTTATATTGCCTAGGTTGGTCTCGAACTCCTGAGCTCAAGCAATCCCCCTGCCTCAGGCTCCCTAAGTGCTGGATTATAGGCGTGTGCCACCACATGTAGCTTATTTCCATTTTTTTGTTTGTTTGTTTTTCTTTGCCTTTCATTTTTTTTTGAGTTGGAGTCTCACTCTGTTGCCCAGACTGAAGTGCAGTGGCCGGTCCTGGCCACTGCAGCCTCGACCTGCTGGGCTCCAGCAATCCTTTCGCCTCAGCCTTCCAAGTAGCTGGAACTACAGGCGTGCACTACCATGCCCGGCTAATTTTTTGAATTTTTGTAGAGATGAGGGCTCGCCAAGTTGCCCAGTCAGGTCTTGAACCCGCGGGCTCAGGCAATCCACTCACCTCAGCCTCCCAAAGCGCAGGATTACAGGCTGAGCCACCGAGCCTGGCTTCTTCTTTGCCTTTCTTTTCTTTTTTCTTTTTTTTTTTTTGAGTTGGAGTCTCACTCTGTCACCCAGACTGGAGTGCAGTGGCCGCTCCCGGCCACCGCAGCCTCGACCTGCTGGGCTCCGGTGATCCTTCCGCCTCAGCCTTCCAAGTAGCTGGAACTACTGGCACGTGCTACCACACCCGGCTAATTTTTTTTTATTTATTGTAGAGATGAAGTCTCGCCAAGTTGCCCAGGCGGGTCTCGAACCCGAGGGCTCAGGCAATCCACTCACCTCTGCCTCCCAAAGCGCTGGATTACAGGCTGAGCCACCAAGCCTGGCTCTTTGCCTTTCTTATAGAGCCCTTTTTCTCTTTCCTCTGCCTTTTTATATTTTTGTCTTCTTTCTTCCAGTTTATAGGTGCTGCTGACATCTAGAAGTGTGAATTATTGACTCATCTTAGTACCTGGGTTCTTTTTGCATATTCTTCATTTTCTGTAAATTTGAGTTTTTTCTTTACTAGATGTAAATCTTCAATAATGGTGGTAGTCCTACTGAACCTACCCTAAGGGAGAAGTGGAAAGAGAGGACTTCAGGACTGTTTGTGTTTCCCCTGACTTCCCCTTTCCTTCTAGATCAGGCACTTGGTAGGAATGATTAGTTAAATTTGGGCATGACCAGTAATGAACTGAAAACTACTCTGAGAAAAACCACATAAATGATGAAAACTTTGGTGGTGCATGCTGCAATAAACTCATCCTTGTATGGAAGTCCATTAAAGGAAGGTAGTCATCTCTGTTGGAATATTGTTTGTTTTTGGTAAATAAAATATAAAACATACTGTGGGAATAGGGTGTAGTAATGGAAGAGTCACTTTCTGACACTTTTATTGAGTGTCCAAAATATTTATTTTTAGCAGTGAGTGGTAAGTCTGGGTAAGGTAAATGAGTGAGTAACATGGAAAATAATAAGTATACAGATTTATATGACTATAAAACAGGGGAAGGATATAGAGGATGACTTGTGAGGAGATAGAGAGCTGTTTTAATCATACTGGTCAAGGAAAGCCTCTCAGAAGTGATATTTGAGACCTTAGTGAAGCGATGAAGTAAGCTATGCAAAGATCTGGGGGAAGAGTATATTCAGTAGGGAGAACAAGTGCAGAGGCCATAAGGTAGAAGTTAATTTGCTGTATGTGAGGAAGAGCAAGAACACCACTATGGCTAGAGCAGAGTGGACAAGACAAGGTAGAAATATTGGCAGTAACCATATCATTATAGTGCTTTGCAAGCCATGAAGTTTAAAGTTGATTCTAAGAGTAGTGAGAAGCCACTGGAGAGTTTTAAGTTGGGTCAAAACACATTCCTGTTTATTTATTTAGTTGTTTGTTTATGCAGTGGAACTTTTCATTTAAAATAAAGCACATATGGCCGGGCTTGGTGGCTCAGCCTGTAATCCCAGCACTTTGGGAGGCTGAGGCAAGTAGATTTCCTGAGCCCATTGGTTCGAGACCAACCCAGGCAACTTGGCGAGACCTCATCTCCACAGTAAATCGAAAAATTAGCCAGTTGTGGTGGAGCATACCTGTGGTTCCAGCTACTTGGAATGCTGAGGCAGAAGGATCGCTGGAGCCCAGCAGGTTCACACTGGGGTGGTCGTGAGCGTGCCACTACATTCCAGCCTGGGTGGCAGAGTGAGACTCCAACTCAAAATAAATAAATAAAACAAGTACAAAAACCCATACAAAACAAATGTATGCGTTACTAAATTTTTATAAAGAGAATTCCTTTGTAACTACAATGCAGATCAAGAAATAGAATTTCAGCAGTCATTCCACCTCAGAAACCCTTTTCATGTGCCCCAGTTCAATCACTTTGTCCTTGCCTCCATAAGTAATCATTATCCTGACTTTTATAGTAATAACTTTCTTGTGTTTTAAAAGATTGTTTGGTGCAGTGGTTCACACCTATAATCCCAGCACTTTGGGAGGCAGAAGTGAGAGGACTGCCTGAACCCAGGGATTTGAGACCAGCTGGGGCAACTTGACGAGACCTCATCTCTACAGTAAATCAAAAAATTAGCCAGGCATGGTGGCACATGCCAGTGGTTCTAGCTACTTGGAAAGCTGAGGTGGAAGGATCGCCTGAGCCCAGCAGGTCGACACTGGGGTGTCTGTGAGCGTGCCACTGCACTACAGCCTGGGTGATGAAGTGAGACTCCAACTCAAAACAAACAAACAAAAAAACAGGTTGGGCTCAGTGGCTCAACCTGTAATCTCGTGATTTAGGAGGCCGAGGTGAGTGAATTGCCTGAGCCCGTGGGTTCAAGACCCGCCTGGGCAACTTGACGAGCCCTCATCTCTACAATAAATTAAAAAAAAGATTAGCCGGGCGTGGTAGTGCGCGCCTGTAGTTTCAGCTACTTGGAAGGTGGAGGCAGAAGTATCGCTGGAGCCCAGCAGGTCAGGGCTGCAGTGGCTGTGAGCATATCACTGCACTCCAGCCTGGGCAACAGAGTGAGACTCCAACTCAAAAAAAAAAAAGATTATTTTGCTGAATTTAGGAGTAAAAGTAGGTAATTCTATTAAAAAGCTGTTGCAGAGTAGTTCAGGCAAGATATAATATTGGCCTGCTTTAGGATGGGAGTGATAGAGGTGGTGGGAAATATAGTCAGTTGTCCCTCCGAATCCATGGGTTCTGAATATGTGGATTCAACCAACCTCAATAGAAAATATTTGGAAAACAACAACAACAACAAAAAAAAACCCCAATGTCTATAGTCCCAGCTACTTGGGAGGCTGAAGTGGGAGGTTCACTTGAGCCCAGGAGTTCAAGACTGCTGTGAGCTGTATTGTGCTACTGTGCTCCAGCCTAGGTGACAGAACCAGATCCTATCTCTTAAAAAAAGAAAAAGCTATTTTCTATCCAAGTAGATGTGTTGAGTAGGCAAGTATATATACAAATTTGCAGCTCAGGACTGATTTCAGGACTGGAGATAAACATTTGGGTGTTGCCAGGCATGGTGGCTCACACCTGTAATCCCAGCACTTTGGGAGGTGGAGACTAGAGGATTGCCTGAGCCCAGGGGTTTGAGACAAGCCCGGGCAATTTGGTGAGAACCCATCTCTACAACAAATCAAAGAAGCCACCGCAGCCTCGACCTGCTGGGCTCCGGCGATCCTTCTGCCTCAGCCTTCCAAGTAGCTGGAACCATAAGTGCCCAGCTACTGGGTGTGGTGGCTCACACCTGTAATCCCAGCACTTTGGGAGGCAGAGGTGAGAAAATTGCCTGAGCTCAGGGGGTTCAAGACCAGCCTGGGCAACTTGGCAAAACCTTCTCTCCACAATAAGTCAAGAAATTAGCCAGGTGTGTGGTGGCACGTGCCTGTAGTTCTGGCTACTTGTGAGGCAGAAATGGAAAGATCGCCTGAGTCTAGCAAGTCGAGGCTGTAGTGGCCGTGAGTGTGCCACTGCACTTCAGCCTGGGCTACATGGTGAGACTCCAACTCAGGAAAAAATAATGTGTGTGTCCTCAGTCTAGAGATATTTCATAAAGCCTTGGGACTAGATGAAATCACTTAGTGAGCATTAAGATTAAAGAATAGAGCGGGGCTTGGTGGCTCACACCTGTAATCCTAGCACTTTGGGAGGCTGAAGCAAGAGGATTGCCTGAGCTCAGGGGTTTGACCAGCCTAAGCGACAAGAATAGAATTGAGGACTGAGACTAGGAACTTACCAATATTTACAAGGAAAGAAGAGTAGGAGCCAGGGCCGGACTTGGTGGCTCAACCTTTAATCCCAGCATTTTGGGAGGCCGAGGCAAGTGGATTACTTGAGTCCTTGAGTTCGAGACCAGCCTGGGCAACTTGGTGAGACCTTGTCTCTACAATAAATAAAAAAAAAAAAATTAGCTGGATGTGGTAGTGCGCGTGCCTGTAGTTCCAACTGCTTGGAAGGCTGAGATGGAAAGATCGCCAGAGCCCAGCAGGTCGACGCTAGGGTGACTGTGAGTGTGCCACTGCACTCCAGCCTGGGTGATGGAGTGAGACTCCAACTAAAAAAAAAAAAAGACATAAACCAGGAGAACGTGGTGTCTTGAGACCAGGTAAAGAACCTATTTCAGGAAAGCAAGAGAATACTTTTTTTTTTCCTTGAGTTAGAGTCTCACTCTGTCATTCAGGCTGGAGGGCAGTGGCATGCTCCTGGCCACTGCTGCTTTGACCTGCTGGGCTCAGGTGATCTTCCACCTTAGCCTTCCAAGTAGCTGAAACCACAGGTGCATGCCACCACTCCCAGCTAATTTTTTTTTTTTTTTTAATTTATTGTAAAGACGAGATCTCACCAAGTTGCCCAGGCTGGTCTTGAACTCCTGGACTTGGGCAATCCTCTCACCTCTGCTTCCCAAAGTGTTAGGATTACAGGTGTGAGCCACTGTACCCAGCTGCAAGAAAATAATTAGCTGTGTCAGTTGCCACTGAAATGTGAGATGAAGACTGAGCATTGGCCATGGTGTGGCAAAGTCAGCATCATTAGTAAATGCCATCTCAGTGGAGAGATGGAGAAAACTGCCTATTTGGAGTGAGTCAAAGTTTCAGCTGGGTGGCAGATTAACCTGAAAACCGTCTGCTACAAACATCTAGAAAGGAGAGATGAAATAGAAACAAAAAAATGTTTTTAAGTGCACAGTGAAGCTTAAAATAAAGAAAGTGAAGTCCTACGTTGCAGAGACCAAGTGGAGACTGAAAATCAGAGTGATAAGTTGACACTGGCTGCCGATAGATTGGGTGGAATTATCATCTTGAGAACCCACAGCTTTATGTTTAAGCAAGTACTGGAGATGGGAGCTGAGTCCTTGGGCTTTTCTAGGGGGAGCTTTGGAACTGAGACATTGTTTATGAAGTCTGGACCTGAGCTGCACCTTCAGTGAACAGATTAGGAAAAAAATCTGCACACTGGCAGAAGGTGGTAAGAAGGAATACTGTTTCTTTCAGGCTGGCCATGGGCAAGTGAAAAAAAGTATTGAGGCAGGGCATGGTGGCTTACACCTGTAATCGCAGCATTTTGGGAGGGCAAGATGGGAGGATTACTTGAGGTCAGGAGTTCGGGACCTGTGTGGGCAATGTAGCAATATCCATGTTTATTTTTCAAAAATGTCTTGGGACTGCAAATGGACATGAAATATCTTTTTTTTTTTTTGAGACTAGAGCTCAGTGGTCGCTGCCGGCCACTGCAGCCTCGACCTGCTGGGCTCCAGTGATCCTTCCGCCTCAGCCTTCCAAGGAGCTGGAACTACAGGTGTGCGCTACCA
>NW_007255803.1:443916-445375 GCF_000164805.1 Carlito syrichta | reverse complement strand
CGTGGGATTACAGGCTGAGCCACCGAGCCCGGCTTGATTTTTTTATTTATTGTAGAGATGAGGTCTCGCCAAGTTGCCCAGGCGGGTCTCGAACCCACGGGCTCAGGCAATCCACTCACCTCAGCCTCCCAAAGCGCGAGATTACAGGCTGAGCCACCAAGCCCGGGTGAGGAATCTTTTTAGGGTGATGAAAATGTTCTAAAATTGGATTCTGGTGATGGTTGCATAACTCTCTAAATTTACTAAATATCATTCAGTGTACGATGGGGGACCCAAAAATCCCTGGAGTTTATTTATAAAAAATTGTGTATTTATTTGACATGTTTAAACTTAAGTCACCTTCAAAGTACTCTCTGTTTGATACAATACACCTGTCGGGATGCTTTTTCCACTGTTCAGAGCAATTTTTGAACTTGTCAATTTTGATGCATTTTAGTGCTTCTGTGTTTTTTGTTTCACTTCTTCCACATTGGCAAAACATTTCCCTTTGAGGACTTTTTTCATCTGGGGAAACAAAAAAAAAGTCATTTGGGGCAAGATTGGGTGAATAGGGAGGGTGGGGCATGGGGGTCATGCCATTTTTTGGTCAAAAACTGCTGAGCACTCCATGCAGTGTGGGCAGGTGCGTTGACTTGGTGAAAGAACCTGTTTGCCACAACTTGGGACATTTCTTTGTAAATTGTGATGCAACCTTCTCAAAACTTCCAGATAAAAACTTTGTTTGACCATTTGGTCCAGGAGATCAAATTCTAAGTGTCCTACAAGGGGCCTGCCCTCCAAAAGATAATTCTGGGCTTTCTTGGGGTCTCCCTCGTATAATTAAAAGTATAAAAATTATGGTGTGGGAATTATGTCTCAATAAAGTTTTTTTGTTTTTTTAAAAAATTTGATCTTGGGTGACAGTATTGTTGGAGTACCTTCTAGAAGCAAATGGGAAAAAAATATGCTTCCTCAATCCTGGCCTTAAGATATTCTCAGAGGAAAAGACCAATTGATTAGAGTTAATAGAGCCTGGTGGTACATGCCTATAGTTTCAGCTACTCAGGAAGTTGAGGTAGGAGGATAACTTGTGCCCAGGAGTTCAAGGCTACAGGAACTATGATTGTACCACTGCACTCCAGCCTGGGCAACAGAGCAAGACCTTGTATTTAAAAATTTGAAGCCGGGCTCAGTGGCTCAGCCTGTAATCCTGTGCCTTTGGGAGGCTGAGGTGAGTGGATTGCCTGAGCCTGCGGGTTCGAGACCTGCCTGGGCAACTTGGTGAGACCTCATCTCTACAATAAATCAAAAATTAGGCGGGCGTGGTAGGGCGCGCCTGTACTTTCAGCTACTTGGAAAGCTGAGGCAGAAGGATCGCCAGAGCCCAGCAGGTCAAGGCTGCGGTGGCCGGGAGCGGCCGCTGCACTCCAGTCTGGGCGACAGAGTGAGACTCCAACTCAAAAAAAAAAAAAAATTGAAA
>NW_007255803.1:432478-443896 GCF_000164805.1 Carlito syrichta | reverse complement strand
AATTGAAAAAGCCAGGCACAGTGGCTCAAGCCTGTAATACCAGCACTTTGGGAGGCTGAGGCGAGAGGATTGCCTGAGTCCAGGTGTTTGAGACAAGCCTGGGCAACTTGGCAAGACCCTGTCTCTACAATAAATGTTAAAAAAAATTAGCTGCCGGGCTCAGTGGCTCAGCCTGTAATACCAGCACTTTGGGAGGCTGAGGCGAGAGGATTGCCTGAGTCCAGGTGTTTGAGACAAGCCTGGGCAACTTGGCAAGACCCTGTCTCTACAATAAATGTTAAAAAAAATTAGCTGCCGGGCTCAGTGGCTCAGCCTGTAATCCCGCGCCTTTGAGAGGCTGGGTTGAGTGGATTGCCTGAACCCGCAGGTTCGAGACCTGCCTGGGCGGTGAGACTTCATCTCTACAGAAAATCAGAAAATCAGCTGGGTGTGATAGCGCTTGCCTGTAATTCCAGCTAATTGGAAGGCTGAGGCGGAAGGATTGCCAGAGCCCAGCAGGTTGAGGCTGCGGTGGCTGGGAGCAGCCACTGCACTCCAGTCTGGACGACGGAGTGAGACTCCAACTCAAAAAAGAAAAAAAAAAAAAATTAGCCGAGCAGGGTGGCGTGTGCCTGTAGTTCCAGCTACTTGGAAGGCTGAGGCAGAAGGATTGCCCAGCAGGTTAAGGTGTAGTGACTGTGAGCATGCCACTGCACTCCGGCCTGGGAGACAGAGTGAGACTCCAACTCAAAAAAAAAGTTAGTAGAGACTAGAACACTAGTATGTTAAAAGCATTAAGGGAAAATAGTTGACAACCTAGAATTATGTACCTCATTAAGAGATTTGAGATATAATTCACATACCTTTCAGTTAGCCTATTAACAATGTTTTAGTGTATTTAATGGTTTTTAATATACTAACAGAGCAAGTAACTATCATCACAGTTAGTTTTAGAACATTTTCATCATCTCAAGAAGAAACACTGTATTCTTTAGCCAAGTAGCACCCCTATTTAGCTATTCCTCTGGTTCTAGATTGGTCTTTTACTTATACTCTTAGTGTTTTAATTTCCTATCTGCTCTCTTATTTGTAGTGAGGGTAAATTAAATAAAGTACCTAGAGATGTTTTCTATGTTGTAAAGCTGTATACAGGTAAGGTGGTGTTTTATTCTTACTAGGGCATGTGACAATTACATTGGGTAGTAAATACTATTATCCATATTAATGAAGCAGTACTGTGGAATATAAGTATTCTGAGAAGGGTTAATGAACATCTGCTATGGGAAGAACAGTATGTTTAGTGCTATGGAAGACAAAAAAATGCAAAGCCCACCAAAAAGCTTAGGTAAATTTCACTAGCATAAGTACAAGTTGAAAGAAATACTAGTTAAAGAAAATTCTAGTTGAAGGAATGAATGAACAAGAAATAAACTGCAAAACTAATAGAAGCTGAGCAAGTATAAAGTATCAGTTATTTAGTGGAGACAAAATACAAAATAAGGCAGGAAGTTTAAATCAGAGTTTTGATGTAACAGAATACTGCTGTGAAGAATTTGATTCGTTCCTGAAATCCCAGGAGGTTGTATGTGTATCTTATGTAGATATCAGCAGTTAAACTTACCAGTGTGGTTGCCTTTAGTTGGCATGCAATGATACTGTATTTATAGTTAGGTAGTTGGAATAATTTTGTATTTATAGTTACATGTGCCGTCTGATACCATACAGATATCCAACATAGCCATCTGAGGAGTGAGGATTACTAGGTAGACCCAGCTGGAAGGCTACCTGGTTTATGTCTGTTTCTCTAGTTCATTTCTGGTATAGTTAACATTTTTCTAATTAATACTAAATGCTAAACTCAGCTGACCTGCTTCTCTAATCTTACAGGTTTTTCTAACACCTTTCCCCAATAAAGTAATAAATATTTTGGCTTAAAAGTTGGACAGTCAAACTGTTTGATCACACATTTATTAGGTTCCTATTGTATTCATATTTATGTCATGCCTTTGGTGCTTCAGAATACAAAACTGAGATTTGTCAACAAAGGATTGAGGCAGAGGAGGCAGTAATTTGACTAGCAGAGTAAGTATTATTTTGTCCTGAGGATGCTCAACATATGTCTGTGGAATGAACCTAGTGGAAAACAAGATTTGCCACAAATAATCACATTGAAATAGTCAGGGATGTGCCTGACGTGGTGGCTCACACTGTAATCCCAGTCCTTTGGGAGCAGGGTGAGAACTTTCTGAGCCCAGGAGTTCGAGACCAGCCTGGGCAACTTGGCGAGCCCTCATCTCTACAGTAAATCAAAAAATTAACTGGTGGTGCTTGCCTGTGGTTCCAGCAACTTGAAAGGCTGAGGTGGAAGGATTGCCTGAGCCCAGCAGGTCAAGGCTATGGTGGCTGTGAGCATGCCACTGAACTCTAGTCTGGGTGACAGTGAGACTCTGACTCAAAAAAAAAAAAAAAAAGAAATAGTCAGCAATGGAATTTACCCACAGATATACAGAGGTATGAAAACATAAAAGAACTCTGAATGAGAGTAAGATGCCACAAAACAATGTAGCATCCTGTTTGATGTGGACCTCCTGTCAACTTCAAATGGTGTCCCAACCCCACTAGTCATGTCTCCCTTCCTTCTCTTCACAGGCTCCCTGGGTCTCAGCCATTTGGGTCCCCAGTGGCCCCTGTGGTCAGCCAACCAGCTGTGCTTCAGTCCTATGGCCCTCCCCTGGCAAGTGCACAGGTGACTGCACAGTTGGCTGGAATGCAGATCAGTGGTGCTGTGGCCCCAGCCCCTCCTCCTTCAGGACTGGGCTATGGTGAGTAGTTGTGACCACAGAAATATTACTGTCCCCTTCTTTTCAGAGGCATTAGACTCTGGGGGTATACCTGAATCTCTCTTTTTTTTTTTGAGTTGGAGTCTCACTCTCAACCCAGGCTGGAGGGCATTGGCATGCTCCCAGCTACCGCAGCCTCGACCTGCTGGGCTCTGGCGATCCTTCTGCCTCAGTCTTCCAAGTAGCTACAACTACAGGCGTGCGCTACCACACCTGGCTAATTTTTGATTTATTGTAAAGACGAGGTCTCGCCAAGTTGCCCGGGTGGGTCTCGAACCCGTGGGGTCAGGCAATCCTCTCACCTCGGCCTCCCAAAGTGCTGGGATTACAGGCTGAGCCACCGAGCCTGGCCATATCTGAATCTCTTATTTCCCTTTTATTTCCTGTGCTTCTGAGCCCTGGAAGGTGGGACAGTCCTACCTGTCCTTCTTGTGTGAAAAGGGAAGTGATTTACCGAACAAGGAGGCAGCATAACTGGGCTTCTGATTCTACCTCTTCTACTTCTCAGGCCCACCAACATCGCTGGCCTCAGCCTCAGGAAGCTTCCCTAACTCTGGTCTGTATGGCACCTATCATCAGGGCCAGGCTCCTCCCCTTATCCAGGCCCAAGGTCACCTTGGGATCCAGACTCCTCAGCGTCCTGCCCCACCACAGGCCTCCAGCTTCACACCCCCAGCTTCAGAGGGTCCTCGGATGCCTTCAATGACTGGTCCACTCCTGCCCGGACAGGGTTTTGGAGGACCCCCAGTGAGCCAGCCCAACCATGTGTCCTCACCTCCTCCTCAAGCTCTGCCCCCTGGCACCCAGATGACTGGGCCCCCAGGGCAACCACCACCTATGCACTTCCTCCAGCAGCCAGGCCATCAGCTGCAACAAAATGGTGAGTCTTTCCCAAGGTCTGTGTAGAAGTCAAAGACTTAGCTACTCAGGTGCTTTCTTTTGTTTGTTTTTAGTATTGCTTGTTTTTTGGTTTTTTTTTTTTCAGTTGGAGTCTCACTTTGACACCCAGACTGGAGTGTGGTGGCCGTTCCCGGCCACCGCAGCCTCGACCCACTGGGCTCTGGCGATTCTTCCGCCTCAGCCTTCCGAGTAGCTGGAATTACAGGCATGCGCTACCACGCCTGGCTGATTTTTTTATATATTGTAGAGATGAGGTCTCGCCAAGTTGCCCAGGCGGTTCTTGAACCTGCGGGCTCAGGCAATCCACTCACCTCAGCCTCCCAAAGCGCAGGATTACAGGCTGAGCCACTGAGCCCGGCTTAGTATTACTTGTTAAGTGGTGAACTAGATGATGGACAGCTTCAGGGTATTATTACCAGAATGTGAGGTTTATAAGACATTGTTTTTTTCTTAGTTTAGATAGTGTGGTCTTTCTCTGAATGGCTTTGCAGGCATTAGTATACCTCATAATTCTATGTTTATAGGAGTCTAGTCCTCAGACCTTAAGAAGAAATAGGGAGGGCATTTTGAGTTCATCAATCTTGTGCCTTTGTCTTTCAGGTTCCTTTGGACCAGCCCGGGGCCCTCAGCCTAATTATGGAAGTCCCTATCCAGGAGCGTCCACCTTTGGCAGTCAGCCTGGGCCTCCTCAGCCACTGCCTCCTAAGCGCCTGGACCCTGATGCCATCCCAAGCCCTGTGAGTAGATACTTGTGGTCCCGGGGAAGGGTTTTGTGTCTGTAGGTAAGCAGGTCGATTCAGATGAGGCATTTGCCTAACATGTTTTGATAATTTTCCCTTTCACTCATCTTCTTGAAAGCCTAGAACCTAGATGTAGTTTTTGACAATTTGAATTAGAACTTAAAGTTCAAGGAGTTCAAGGAGTGGGGGCAGTTTTGCTTTACAGCTGGGCAGGAAAGGAAGGGAAACCAAGAGTGATTAGCAATGTCAGCAGAGCTCTGGGTTGAGGGCTGTGTTCTGTCACTATTGGACATATATAGCATTGTAACCCTTGTTCTTCTGTGGAGTCGTGGCTGGGTCTTTTCCCCTTCGCTCTAGTAGGACAGCTAATGGGTAGAGCAGGTGGAAATTAACTGGTGTTAGATGTTAAGAGAAGGAAAGCCTCACTGGTTTCCCCCTGCTCTTACTTGCCGTGTTTTAGGTGGAAGCCCCCAGTACTTTTGTTTGGTAGGTTTCTGCTATATGGTTGGGAAAGAGTGATGAACAGTTTAGAAAGGCAATGTGTATGAAACATCTCACTGGGAAAGCTGATTCTCCCAGAAAGAGGGTGAATTTCACTTTTAGATCCATCAGAATCCTCAGGCCCTCCTTATCAGACTCAGACACTAGGACTATACTCCCAAGTAAGGCCCGCTTTATAGTTCTGTCTGTAACATTTGCTATGTCAGTTACCTCACCACCTAGCCATTGTCATATTCCATTCTGTTCTCTTCCCTCTTTCCTGGGGAGCTACCATAGTGAGGGAGTCTGCTGGCTAAGGGGGACCTAAAAGGATTGAGCAGCCCCTTCTTCCCCCTCCTTCCTTTGCCCTCCTTCAATGAGAAGGAAAGTCTGGTCGGATGTGAGGGGAGGCTTCTTTCAGCATAATACCAGTCCTTAGATGGGAGATTTGGCCTTTTGGAGGGAACCGTCCTCTTCTTCCTTAAGTCCTCTTCTTTCTTCTTCCATTTAGCCCCTCTCTCTATAGACCCTACTCGCCTTCTGCTTGCACCCTTTCCTTATCTTTCTACATGATAGTCTGAGCCAATAAAGCCTCTATGTTGGGCCAGAAAATCTTGGAATTTCATATCTAGAGGGGGCTTGATTTCAGCAGTATGAGCTGGGCTCTAGCTATTCATATCTAACTCATCAGGGTTGAGAGAAGTAACATCTGCTTCTTGTTCTTTTGTCTCCCTCCCTGTATTTCCCTGCTGCCTTTATTATTAAAACACTAAAAGCAACTCAATGAGCTGCCTCCTCAGCAGAAAACCAGGCACAGAATAGACCCTGATGCCATTCCTAGTCCAGTAAGTGCAGGGGGTGGGTGTGTGTGCGTGTCATTCCTGTGTTAGTGCCATCCATGCATGCCTGTGACCTCATCTTCACCTCATGCACCATGTCCATCCCTCTCCATTCTCTTCCCTTAGCCCTTCTGAATCCTCACTTTTATAAGTGAGAAGGATATGCATGCCTCAAGTCACCATGTAGTAAAGTGGTAGTAAGCTGTTATCAGTGCCTTGAGTATGGGGTGGTGGAAGGTCAGTTTCTAAGGGTGGGGCCAAATGGCATGTTAAGCTTTTGGTTTTAGTCCTGCTGGCTCTTCCAGGAGCCTGCATGTAATGTGTGATGGAACAGGACAAAATTATACAGTTGATCATTCCACTTTGGGTTGATTTGTCTATAGCCTGTTGTGGAAAAATATTTGAGTAAGTGACTACTTATGTATAGGTTCATGGTACCCCAAACTAGCATCTCACAGGAGAAGGTACTGCTGGTTTGGGAAAGTATGGGCCACTTTCTCCTCTGGAGAGTCTTTTTGACTCGGATATATTTCTAAGCTTCAACCCTTTCTGCTATGGAATACAGAGTCCTATTTGCCCCTTATTTTTTCTTGAAGTAACTGACCGAATGTTGTCAGCCTGCAGAAGAGTCTGATTACCAGCTTTGCAAATCCTTTATTTTCTTTTGCCGAGTCTGTCAAAATGTAGAGGACTGAGGATTGAGCTGTAAGGATTGGTTAATTATCCTCTCCTCCCATATATACACACTGATGCCTACCTGAAAGTAAGGCAGCATCTGCTTCCTCACCTTACCTGATCATTTCTGCCTGTTTAATTCTCTCCTCACCCTGTCCCTTGTAATTTCATTGAGTGTAGAGACATTCCAGGTAGATTCATTTTTACATGGTTACTGTTGTCTGTTTTCCTACTCTGACTCAGAATGTGTCTTGGGGAGAGAAGGGTACCTTAATGGGGGAGGAGAGTGGAACCTAATCATGTCTGAAGGTTTGTGTCAGAGCTGGCGCTTTCTCAGAATGGGAGGAATAAAAGGGTACTCTCCATTGAATAAGAGGGTACTTTCCATTGATTGGTGTTTGGGTGGTAACTCATAAAGAAGCCCATTCTCAGTGTTGCCTGCCCAGCATCTGGAATAGAAGATTGGCACTGTAGCATTTTATATGATCTCCAGAAGGAGAGCAGGCCTGGTGCATGAGGTGTTCCTTGGCACATTTTTAGTTTCTATGCTACAGCTCTAGCCTTTCTTTCTTGGCATTCTGGGACCTGGCACTTCCTTTTCTTATGTCACCTTACTGGTTTTACTTCTTCCCTGCAGATTCAAGTCATTGAAGATGACCGGAACAACCGGGGTACAGAGCCATTTGTTACTGGAGTACGGGGTCAGGTGCCACCCTTAGTCACCACCAACTTCTTGGTAAAAGACCAAGGTGAGAAGGGCATTAACTCCTCCCCACAGGGGCTTTTCCTTCAAGATCAGCGGTTTATGGATGGGGCTTTTATGAGTCTTTAACCAGAGACCAGTTCCCCTCAGTCCCTCGGGAAAAAAAGCCAACATCAACTTTAGCATTTGTGAAGGTGATGGGGTGGATCACCAACAGAGAGCTGGTGTCTGGAGGGATTCTGTGATCTGACTCAGGTCCTTTACCTCCTCTTTCAGGGAATGCAAGTCCCCGATACATCCGATGTACATCCTATAATATCCCTTGCACATCTGACATGGCTAAGCAGGCTCAGGTACCCCTGGCAGCTGTCATCAAGCCTCTGGCAAGGCTGCCCCCAGAGGAGGTGAGTTAGGGAAGGGGTTAGAGTATAATGAAAGGGAGGGAGGTAGGGGGGAATAAACTTGTTCCTAGATATGATTCTGGCTATCACAATGAAAGAAATCTTGGTTGCAAAGGAAGGGAGATTATCTTATCTTTAGCAGCTTTCTATCCCAGGGCTCATGCCTGGAGGGGATAGTAGGATGAGAGCAAAAGCCCCAGAAATTGCTGTGTGGGAACATAGTCCATAGAAGGAACAAACAATATGAAGAGGCAGGGCCAACTTGTAGAGAAGACAGCTAGATGCCGGAACCTCTCATATCGAGGCAGGGCCAACTTGTAGAGAAGACAGCTGGATGCCGGAACCTCTCATATCTACAGATGATAAGAAGGACATTCTGTTTTTTCCTTATATACTACTCTATCATCCCAGGTAGGTTGGGATGGGTTAGGACAACATATAAGAGAAAAGGTAGATTAGAATCCTGTAGTCGTTCCCTCATCTATCTTGGGCCAGATCTGTCACCCCAGTACCTGAAATCAGCATGAAAAGAGAGAGCTAAGCAGCTGCTCCACCAGGCCTTGGTAGGACACCCTCATGTTCAAACCTCGCTAATCCAGTGTAGGATAGAGTTCTAAGCTCAAGGCTCAGTTTATATTCTACTTCTATCTCTGTCTTCCTCCATCTGTTTTTCTATTTCTTTCTGGGTCCCATTCAGGTTGGTTGGACACTGGTCTCATATCTGTGGGGTGGCATCTGCATGGGGCATCAGTAAGTGTTACAGAATTCTAGGGATGGGGGAGGTGAAGTGCCATAGATATTTGGTTAGGAAAAGAAGTAGGATTCAAGGTCCTTAAGGCAAGAGTGAAGGGGATTGAAGACGGGACCAGAAATAAGAATCCTAGATAGTCTTGGCTTTCTTCTCATATGCCCATGGCAGCTCTTGACTTGGTATGACCAGTTTCACAGTCCCCCTCTCAATGAGAAGTACAGTTCTGAGGATGGAGAGTAGGGAGAAGGAACTGTAGAATTTACTCTTAGGGACCTTTTCCTGTGAACAGTACCTTCATTATTTGTCCTTGCTCCCTTCCATTGTATTCTCTCTCCAGGAAAAATATCTGAGCCATGCCCCTTCTCCCTTTATTGCCACATATCTGAACCTACTGTAGCTTCCCTCTATGTCTGATCCCTCCCCTTTGCTCCTTAGGCCTCACCATATGTCGTGGACCATGGAGAATCTGGCCCCTTGCGCTGTAATCGCTGCAAAGCATACATGTGCCCCTTTATGCAGTTCATTGAGGGAGGGAGGCGCTTCCAGTGCTGCTTCTGCAGCTGCATCAACGATGGTATGTTCACAAAGGCTGGGAATGGTGGGAGGAGATCTTGATTGCATCTTTATTGCTGTTTCTAGTTAGATGAGGGTGAGCTGGGGAAGTAAGTACATGTAGGGATTTGGGGTGTGGAGTGAGCTCAGCCAGGACCAGACTAAGATTGAGAGTAGGTCTTTGAGTAACACACTGCCATACTCCCCACAGTTCCCCCACAGTATTTTCAACATCTGGATCATACCGGCAAACGTGTGGATGCTTATGACCGTCCTGAACTATCCCTTGGCTCTTATGAATTCTTGGCCACTGTAGATTACTGCAAGGTGAGGGAAGGTAGCATGGGAGGAGCAGTGGGTAGAGGATAATGAGACAGCTAAAAATTGCTGTTATCATTTCCCTCACCCCTTTGTTGTCCCCTTTGATGCTCACTTCTCTCTAGTCCACTGGCCTGCTTACCAATACCGCTTCCCCCCCATTTCCTTCCTCTGCAGAACAATAAGTTCCCCAGTCCTCCTGCCTTCATCTTCATGATTGATGTCTCCTACAATGCCATCAGGACTGGTCTTGTTAGGCTCCTCTGTGAGGAGCTCAAGTCACTGTTGGACTTTCTACCTAGGTGAGAGTTATAGAGCTGAGGTGCTTCCTTTGGTTAATGATGGGATGTCTGGGCTGACCGAACAGATGAAGCCTGATGTCATGAAGTTATGGATGGTGGAAAAAGTGGCAAGTCTGGTAACAATGTCACCTTCTGCAGGGAGGGAGGGGCAGAAGAGTCAGCGATCCGCGTTGGGTTTGTCACCTACAATAAGGTGCTCCACTTTTACAATGTGAAGAGCTCGTTGGCCCAGCCACAGATGATGGTTGTGTCTGATGTGGCTGACATGTTCGTGCCACTGCTGGATGGCTTCCTGGTCAATGTCAATGAGTCTCGGGCAGTCATCACCAGGTAAGAGCTAGATTATGAAGGTAAAGGGTGGGTGGTGTGAGTACAACATAGAAGCCAGGGAGTTGAATAGAGGGGTTAGATAGTAGATGGACAGGGTACGTAGCTTAGGAGTTGTCAGAGTCTGGAGGCCTGATGACTCTTCAGGGAATTGAGAACTGAGGCATCTGGAATCTGGATAGCAATTTTGGTTGTCTCCTGTCACCTGTCTCTTCAGCTTATTGGATCAGATTCCAGAAATGTTTGCAGATACAAGGGAAACAGAAACAGTATTTGCCCCAGTTATCCAGGCTGGGATGGAGGCTCTTAAGGTAAGGCTAGAGTCCATGGCAACTTCCTCTTCTTCACTTTCCTGTGACCATTTTATCCCCTTACAACCTCTGTTTCTTCAGTAATTGACGGCTATCCACTAAATTAGCCTGTCTAACATAATTGGTGCTTAATAAGTGATAAGAAAAGGAAGGAGTGAATAATGGACGAATATAGGAAAGAATGAACAAATAGTCCTCTCTTTTTCCTAGGCTGCTGAGTGTGCAGGGAAACTCTTTCTGTTCCATACATCCCTGCCCATTGCAGAGGCCCCAGGAAAACTGAAGAACAGAGATGACAGGAAGCTGATCAACACAGACAAGGAGAAGGTGTGGGACTGGAAGATGGTGGGGGGATGTGTGGGGGCAGGAACTTTACATTACAGAGCAGGGTAGGGACGCTTCACAATGCCATACTCTTATTCTTTTTTTTTTAAGTTGGAGTCTCACTCTGTTGCCCAGACTGGAGTGCAGTGGCCGTTCCCGGTCACCGCAGCCTCGTCCTGCTGGGCTCCAGCGATCCTTCTGCCTCAGCCTTCCAAGTAGCTGGAACTACAGGCGCACGCTACCATGCCCGGCTAATTTTTTTCATTTATTGTAGAGATGAGGTCTCACCAAGTTGCCCAGGCGGGTCTCGAACCCGCGGGCTCAGGCAATCCACTCACTTCGGCTTCCCAAAGCACAGGATTACAGGCTGAGCCACTGAGCCCGGCCATACTCTTATTATTGACAGATACTTTCCCTTTTACATGTCAGATCTTCTCCACTACCAGTTTTTTCTGCTGCTGCGACACCTCTCTACCCCATCCCATCTCTTTTTTTTTTTTTTTGAGTTGGAGTCTCACTCTGTCACCCAGATTGGAGTGCAGTGGCCGCTCCCGGCCACCGCAGCCTCAACCTGCTGGGCTCTGGCGATCCTTCTGCCTCAGCCTTCCGAGTAGCTGGAACTATAGGCGCGCGCTACCACGCCCGGCTAATATTTTGATTTATTGTAGAGATGAGGTCTCGCTGCCCAGGCGGGTCTCAAACCTGCGGGCTCAGGCAATCCACTCACCTCGGCTTCCCAAAGCGCGGGATTATAGGCTGAGCCACTGAGCCCGGCCATACTCTTATTCTTGACAGATACTTTCCCTTTTACATGTCAGATCTTCTCCACTACCAGTTTTTTCTGCTGCTGCGACACCTCTCTACCCCATCCCATCTCTTTTTTTTTTTTTTTTGAGTTGGAGACTCACTCTGTCACCCAGATTGGAGTGCAGTGGCCGCTCCCGGCCACTGCAGCCTCAACCTACTGGGCTCCGGC
>NW_007255803.1:429764-432458 GCF_000164805.1 Carlito syrichta | reverse complement strand
TTTTGATTTATTGTAGAGATGAGGTCTCGCTGCCCAGGCGGGTCTCGAACCCACGGGCTCAGGCAATCCACTCACCTCAGCCTTCCAAAGGCGCAGGATTACAGGCTGAGCCACCGAGCCCGGCTCCATCTCTCTTTCTTTTAGAAAACTTTCTGTTGTTGCAAACTCCTAGGAAGTAGATCTGAAGTCATACCTGTATTTGAATATCTCATATTACATACATAGTTCTCATATACAAAGCTGATATTTGAACATTTTCTTCTGCTCCTCCCCAGATTCTGTTCCAACCTCAGACAGGTGCCTATCAGAACCTGGCCAAAGAGTGTGTGGCCCAAGGATGCTGTGTAGATCTCTTCCTCTTCCCTAACCAGTATGTGGATGTAGCCACGCTCTCTGTTGTGCCCCAGCTAACAGGTGGCTCTGTCTACAAATACTCTTGCTTTCAGGTATGGTGTGGGATTCTGGATGGCAGGTGGCAGCAGGGCAGGGAATATATGTTTACATGTGGAGTGACTCTTTAGCTGCTGACTCATTAATAGGAATAGTGTTGGAAGAGAAGATCACATCATGTCAAGAAGTGAGCCGCAAGAGTAAAGCAGTTGGGAGCATGGGCTTGGAATCAGTTGTGGGTTGATATTCTGGCTCTGTGACCTGGGATGAGTTCCTTAATTACTCCTTCCTTTGTTTCTTCAACTGTAAAATTAGGTTTTAATACTTATTAATTAGGCATTGTCTATAGAATTAAGTAAGTATATGTAAAGCACTCAGTGTGGTACCTGGCATGTAGTAAGTGCTTACAAGCTATTATCATCAATATCATCATCATCATCTTCATTGTTACTATTACTATTATGATTAGGCAGCCTTGTAGAGTTGAAGGGGTGCAGGGATATTGTCTGCAAGATGAGCTATGTGTAGTCAGTGATGTGACTCTAGGCTTGGGGGACTGCAGGTGGAGCATGACCAGGAGCGGTTCCTGAGTGACCTGCGTCGTGACGTCCAGAAGGTTGTTGGCTTTGATGCTGTGATGCGGGTCCGGACGAGCACTGGTCAGTTCTGGCTGGGAAAGAGCGGGTGAGGGGGCTAAATCTGGGAGGGAGGCATGTGGGACCTGTCATAACTTCAGCTGACGTTGTCCATGTGGCCTCAGGTATCCGTGCTGTAGATTTCTTTGGCGCTTTCTATATGAGCAACACAACAGATGTGGAGCTGGCTGGGCTAGATGGGGACAAGACGGTGACTGTGGAGTTCAAGCATGATGATCGGCTCAATGAAGAGAGTGGAGCTCTCCTACAGGTGGCAGGCAGAGGAAAGGGTGGGGTGGAAGTGTTAGGTGTCATTCACTGGGTATAAATAGGCTTTGGGGAAGAAGGTGAGAAGTGGGTGGAGAGGACTGGAAGAAGAGGGTGAGCAGGAGAGAGGCTCATTTTTCTTCCAGCTTAATAATATAGCAAAGGGGCAGTTTCTCAGAGGACTTTTGTGAGGGAGGGTATGAGTTCCCCCTTTCTCCCTTACCCCTAGTGTGCCCTGCTTTACACCAGCTGTGCAGGGCAGCGTCGGCTCCGCATCCATAACCTGGCCCTGAACTGCTGCACCCAGCTGGCTGATCTGTATCGAAACTGTGAGACTGACACACTCATCAACTACATGGCCAAGTCTGGTGAGGGTAGAGGCAGGGCAGGGTGGGATTGGGGCTTAGAAAAAGGTTCAGCATGGTCAACGGGTAGGTGTGATGCTAGGAAAGCACATGCAGTGAGTGACTGGCCAGTGACTGTATCTCCCTTTCTTGTCCAGCATACCGGGGAGTCCTGAACAGCCCTGTGAAGGCTGTTCGTGACACTCTCATCACCCAGTGTGCCCAGATCCTGGCTTGTTACAGAAAGAACTGTGCCAGCCCATCCTCTGCAGGACAGGTGGGGCAAACATATTTAGTTGGGGGTTGTTGGGATACATTTTTGCACCTGGGAGGGATTTCTCATGATCACTGACTTTATCTTGATAAACTCCTTAGTTGATCCTTCCTGAGTGCATGAAGCTACTCCCAGTATACCTGAACTGTGTGTTGAAGAGTGATGTCCTGCAGCCTGGAGCTGAAGTCACTACTGATGACCGTGCCTATGTCCGACAGCTAGTTACCTCCATGGATGTGGCTGAGACCAATGTCTTCTTCTACCCTCGGCTCCTACCATTGGTGCGATCGATAGTTGGAATATGAAACATTGCACTGGGTAAAAGGCCTCTTAGGAGGAGGAAAGAGGCTAGGCACCGTGGCTCATGCCTGTAATTCCAGCACTTTGGGAGGCCAAGGCAGGAGAATTGCTTGAGCCCAGGAGTTTGAGACCAGCCTGGGCAACATAGTGAGAGCTCGCCTCTATGAAAAAAAAAAAAAATCAAAAAATTAGGTGGGCATAGTGGTGCATGCCTACAGTTCCAGCTGCTTGGAAGGCTGAGGCAGAAGGATCATCTGAGCCCAGGAGGTCAAGGCTGTGGTGAGCTGTAATCTTGCCACCGCACTCCAGTTTGGGCAACAGAGTGAGATTCTGACTCAAAAAAAAAAGAGGAGGAGGAAAGAAAGGGTTAATACTATCTATGTCTGACACCAATTTATTTGCTTTTATGTATATTATCTGATGTAGTTTTCTTTTTTTTGAGTTGGAGTCTCACTCTGTCACCCAGACTGGAGTGCAGTGGCCG
>NW_007255803.1:418334-429744 GCF_000164805.1 Carlito syrichta | reverse complement strand
TCCACTCACCTCAGCCTTCCAAAGGCGCAGGATTACAGGCTGAGCCACCAAGCTCAGCTCTGATGTAATTTGCATACTGAGAGCTACTGAGACCCAAGAAGGGGTGGTGTCTGGGGACTAAGCTTTCTGAATTGTGTGTGTGGCAGGGAGATTTGTCTTATGGTCCTTGATAACCTTTTGCCCCTTCCTTTTGTCTAGACCAAGTCTCCCATTGAGAGTACCGCTGAACCACCAGCAGTTCGAGCATCTGAAGAGCGTCTAAGCAATGGGGATATATATTTGCTGGAGAATGGGCTCAACCTCTTCCTCTGGGTGGGAGCAAGTGTCCAACAGGGTGTTGTCCAGAGCCTTTTCAGCGTTTCCTCCTTCAGTCTGATCACCAGTGGCTTGGTGAGGGCAAGGAGTCAAGGAGAATATGGGTGTGAAAGTACACTTTGTGAAATGATTGGGAGCCAAGAAAGTAGTGTACCAGTCCCCTTAAATATCAAGGAATACATGGAGAGAAGGGAGGGTGCTGAGGGTGCTGCGAGTGTTCCCAGACTTCCTTGTTTTGGATGATGCATAAATCAGTGCCCCCTGATCTTCCCTTAACCTGGAGCACCTTACCATAAAGACAATTATATTCTGTGTTACAGGGTGTCCTACCAGTTCTGGATAATCCACTGTCCAAGAAGGTCCGAGGCCTCATTGACAGCTTAAGGGCACAGAGATCACGGTACATGAAGGTAACACTGATCTGATCTCTAGATTTCTTACCTTGTCAAGTCCTCACCTGGAAGGGGATGGAAGGGAATAAGTGGCTGGGTAATGCAATTTCTGGGCATATTTAATTTCCTTTGGCCTTACCTCATGACCTTGCTTTCTGGCCATAGCTTATCGTGGTAAAACAGGAGGACAAGCTGGAGATGCTGTTCAAGCACTTCCTGGTAGAAGACAAGAGCCTGAGTGGGGGAGCATCTTATGTGGACTTTCTCTGTCATATGCACAAGGAGATTCGGCAGCTACTGAGCTAAAGCAAGTGGGTAAATAGTATAGGGTCCCAAGCCAGCTTCCAGAAAGTACTCCAGGATGTCAGAAATTGGGACAGTTCCATATCTTATAAGTCGTGTAACTGACCTCAGTCTCTTTGGGGGGAGGGGGAGACATAAGGAGACACCTTCTTTCTGGGCTCAAGTATCCTACCACTGTCATGTCCTGCTGATGGAAGGTGCCCCTGTCCCCTCACTCTACCCTCCTTTTCCTGCTAATCCTGTTGTAATGAATGTAGTTTCTCAGTTCACTGTATATGATTCGGTGTTGGGGGTTTGGAGGCACCCAAACCCTGGCAATATTATATATCCCTTTGGAGGAGCCTCCGAGAGGAGAGGGGCAGGCAGGAAACAGCGGGGACCCCAGGGTTACTATAGGGGGCAGCTTATTCAGCTCAGCATCATCAACAACTTCCTATATTAGGGATGAAACATACCAGGTGCACAAGAGCTGGGGTACAGACCATATAGGTGGTGGAGAGAAAAATGGTCAGTCCTTGGGCCTGGAGGTCAACGGTCAAGTCAGTTACTGAGGGTGGTTGCCTCTGCTTCCACTGCGTGCTCGCTCGCTCTCCTGCATTGATTGGTGATCACTCCGCGGATAGTGGCACATTGTCAGAGGTGAATGAACCTGGAAACTGAGTTGCAAAGTATACTAAGACTTGGGAGAGGTACCAGTCTCCTTTCCAGCTGGAGAGGCCCCAACACTGGATGGTTCTGTAGGGAGCCTGGTCATCAACTTGCAATACCTCACAGAGCCAGCCCACGTCCCAATCTGAGCTCCCTCCGGAAACACTGCTTCTCCAAGCCAGGAGTTGTTGGGGAGAGCGGCAGAGGAAGCTGGAGCTCTGTTCTCTCCCGCCGGGATACCACTTGGGCTTTGGTACTGACTGAGTGACTGACAGTTATCTTCCAACCCCAACTGGCTGGGGCAGCACAAGGGCTAGGCTTGACGGTTGCCGGGCTTGCCTGCTCCCCGCCTGGGATGCCCCTGCTCTGGACCTCTCATTTCTCTTCATTGGTTTATTTTTCAATGCATCTTTAATTTGTAAAGAAATAAAGTAAATTAAGACGTAACCAGCAGCCGCCTCTTTCCTCGCGAAGTCTTCCCTCAGCACGGCCAGCCGGTTGAGCCTCGTTGCGCATGCGCCGCGTGCCCTCTTGGCGTAGGACCTCGTCCGGTCACGACTCGCCGCGGGGCGGGCTCTCGTGCTGTCGGAGGGGCGCCGGCTGCCAGGGTGGACATGGCGGCAGGCCGGGCCGGGGCTGTGCTGGCCGCCTTGGGGGTGCTCAGTGTCTGTGCGGCCAGCAGCTCTGGGCCCGTGGCGGAGGGGGGAGGCGGCGGGAAGGCGGAGTGGGCGGAACCGTGGGACGGCGCGGTTTTCCGGCCGCCCTCGGCGCTGGGGGTGGCGCGCGCTCTCGGGGCCCCGCGCACAGGGCGGGAGGAGGCAGTAGACTTGCCCGTGCTGCTGTGGTGGAGCCCAGGGCTGTTTCCCCACTTCCCAGGAGACTCGGAGCGCATCGAGTGTGCGCGCGGCGCGTGCGTGGCGTCCCGGGACCGACGAGTGCACAGAGACCCGCGGACGCGCGCGCTGCTCTTCTACGGCACCGACTTCCGCGCGTCCGACGCGCCGCTGCCGCGCCTGGCGCACCAGAGCTGGGCGCTCCTGCACGAGGAGTCACCCCTCAACAACTTCTTGCTGAGCCACGGCCCGGGCATCCGCCTCTTCAATCTTACCTCTACCTTTAGCCGCCACTCGGACTACCCGCTGCCGTTGCAGTGGCTGCCCGGGACCGCCTACCTGCGCCACTCGGGGCCTCCGCTGCAGGAGCGCGCGGAGTGGCGCCGCCGCGGCCACGCGCCGCTGCTCTACCTGCAGTCCCACTGCGACGTGCCTGCGGACCGGGACCGCTACGTGCGCGAGCTCATGCGCTACATCCCGGTGGGTGAGGGCGGGGCACCGAGGGCGGGGGCGGGCCGGGCGGAGGCCCGGAGCCGAGGCGTCCGGGCGTCCGCGTCCGGGCCGCACCCTCTTGACTGCCATCCTCTCCCCCGCTCAGGTGGATTCGTACGGAAAATGCCTGCAGAATCGGAAGCTACCCACCGCGCGGCTTCAGGACACGGTCACGGCCACCACCGAGGATCCTGAGCTCTTGGCCTTCTTGTCCCGCTATAAGTTCCACTTGGCCCTCGAAAATGCCATCTGTAACGACTACATGACAGAAAAGCTGTGGCGCCCCATGCACCTGGGTGCTGTGCCCGTGTACCGAGGCGCTCCCTCTGTGAGGGACTGGATGCCGAACAATCACTCCATCATCCTTATTGACGACTTCGAGTCTCCTCAGAAGCTGGCAGAGTTTATTGACTTCCTGGACAAGAATGATGAGGAATATATGAAATACTTGGCATACAAGCAACCTGGGGGCATCACCAACCAGTTTCTTCTGGATAGTCTGAAGCATCGAGAGTGGGGAGTGAACGATCCTTTGCTGCCTAACTACCTCAACGGCTTCGAGTGTTTCGTCTGTGACCACGAACTGACTCGGCTGGATGCCGAGAAAGCCCACGCAGCCTCTCCTGGGGACATCCCCGTCCCAGAGCCTCACATCGCTCAGCTCTCACACATGGACTGTCCAGTGCCGGCACCTGGCATTGGCGATGTGGAAGAGATTCCCGAGAATGACAGGTAAGGATTGTTGGGGTCCCCTGCAGCGGTCAAATAATTTTCTTACCTGTTGCTTACTGCGGGCAGTGAACTAGCACTAGCTGTTGAGGTGGTGTAGGAGGAAATCATGACATGGGCTCACCCTGCCTTTAAGGTGTCAAGAGTCTAGCTGGAGAGATAAAACAAACTGAAAAAGCTGAGTAAAGATGTAAAATTCAAGGCAACAACATTTGAGAAATCAGCTTATGTAGATAATGTTTGCAACAGTGGTTCAAAAAAGGCTGGGACCAGAGGCCAGGACCTGTGCAGGGAGGTGATGAGGGAGAAAGCTGGACAAAGAAACAGGTGAGGCTGCAAAGTTCCTAAATACCAGGCTCAGGAGTTTGGACTGTCGGGAAAATCAACTCGGCTATTTGAGCACCTTCAATATAGTGGGGATGAGAGTGGGGAATACAGAGATCTGCATTTTGAGGAAGATTTTCTGCAGAAGTCAGGGTGTATACCTGTTAACCGGGCATATATATATATATATGTATATATATATATATATATATATATTTTTTTTTTTTTTTTTGGGGGGGTTGGAGTCGCACTCTGTCGCCCAGACTGGAGTGCAGTGGCCACTCCCCGCCACTGCAGCCTCAACCTGCTGGGCTCCGGCGATCCTTTCGCCTCAGCCTTCCAAGTAGCTGGAATTACAGGCGCGCGCTACCACGCCCGGCTGATTTTTTGATTTATGTAGAGATGAGGTCTTGCTGCCCAGGTGGGTCTCGAACCCGCGGGCTCAGGCAATCCACTCAGCTCAGCCTCCCATAGGTGTGGGATTACAGGCTGAGCCACCGAGCCCGTCTTACATATTTTTTTTTTAAGCAGCTGAGCTGGCCAGGCATGGTGGTATGATCACGCCTGTAATCCCAGCACTTTGGGAGGCCAAGGCAGGAGGATTGCTTGAGCCCAGGAGTTCAAGACCAGCCTGGGCAGTGAGCCCTCGTCACTACAGAAAATCAAAAAAATAGCTGGATAGGTGGTGCAAACCTGTAGCCCCAACTACTCGGGAGGCTAAGGTGGAAGGATTGCCAGAGCCCAGAAGGTCAAGGCTGCAGTGAGCTGTGACTGTGCCACTGCACTGCAACCTAGGTGACAGAATGAAACCCAGCTAAAAAAAAAACAGCTTGAGAAAAAGAGAATGAACCCCATGTGGTTGGTGCATGTGGGGATGCAGTGCCTGTGTAACTAGAAGAACCAGGCATTGTTGTTATTGTGAGAGAGCATTTTGCTATGTTGCCTAGGCTGGTCTTGAACTCCTGGGCACAAGCTGTTCTCCAGCCTCAGCCTCCCCAGTAGCTGGGACTACAGGCTTGTGCCACCGTGCCCGGCTGAGGCATAATAATTTTTTTTTTGAGTCGTAATCTCCCTCTGTCACTCAGGCTGGGGTGCAGTGACATGCTCACGGCTACCGCAGCCTCGACCTACTGGGCTCAGGCAATCCTTATGCTTCAGCCTTCCAAGTAGCTGGAACCACAGGCAGGCACCACTACAAACAGCTGATTTTTGATTTATTGTGAAGACGAGTTCTCGCCAAGTTGGCCAGGCTGGTCTTGAACCTCTGGACTCAGGCAGTCTTCCCACCTCTGCCTCCCGAAGTGCTGGGATTGCAGGTGTCAGCCATTGCACCTGACAAGGTATAATATTTAGTAGCACCTCCTTTTATTCTTAAAATGTAATCCCAGTACTTTGTGCGGCCAAGGTGAAAGGATTGACTGAACCCACAGGTTCGAGACCAGCCTGGACAACTTGGCAAGACCTCATCTCTGCAATAAATAAAAAAATTAGCCAGGCATGGAAGTGCATGCCTGTACTTCCAGCTACCTGAGGCGGAAGGATCGCCTGATCCCACCAGGTCGAGGCTGCGGTGGCTGTGAGCGTGCCACTGCACTCCAGCCTGGGTGATAGAGTGAAACTTCAACTCAAAAATAAAAAAAATAATAATAAAAGATAGCCCTCTAAAGACCCCTGCTCCCTTGTTTTCCTTAAGAAGCCTATTTATTCCATAGTCTGGCCCCTACTGTGCCTGCCTCTGAACTCCCTCCACATTTGGGAGCCAGAAGCAGGCAAGTCAGGAAATATAACTTATTGGGTGGGCTGTGTAATGTCTTTGTGTTTGTGGCTTACTGCCTGTCACTTGGGCTAGTACTGGATTTTCTTCACATTTCCTTTCCTTTGCAGCAATCCTGTCCTAACCAGAGACCACTGTATCTGCTTAATATTTATTTGGCCCCATCTAGAGAAAGGCAGTACTCATAACGGTGCTGCAGTTCCATAATCTAATTTCCATTTTGATATTTCAGCTGGAAGGAGATGTGGCTGCAAGATTATTGGCAAGGTCTGGACCAGGGAAAAGCTCTCACTGCTATGATCCACAACAATGAAACACAGCAGGGGAAATTTTGGGATTACCTACATGAGATCTTCATGAAAAGGAACCAAAATCTCTGACCACCCCTGTAAGAGCCTTTAACTTGGTAAAGCAAAGATCTTATTCTACCGTGTAACATAAGGAGCATCCACTGCACAAACCCTTAACAAACATTGTCTTTTCATGGATTCGAGGAGTTTGAGTTATATCCACTGATAGTTCTTAATGATGGAAATAGGGCTTCTTTTTTTTTCTTTCTTTTTTTTTTTTTTTTTAGTTGGAATCTCACTCTGTCGTCCAGGATGGAGTGCAATGGCACGCTCACGGCTACCCCAGCGTCAACCTGCTGGGCTCTGGTGATCCTTCTGCCTCAACCTTTCAAGTAGCCGGAACTACAGGCGCAGGCTACCATGCCTGACTTTTTTAGATGTATTGTAGAGACGAGGTCTCGCCAAGTTGCCAGGGCTGGTCTCGAACCAGCAGGCTCAGGCAATCCACTCGCCTCGGCCTCCCAAAGTGCTGGGATTACAGGCTGAGCCACCAAGCCCGGCCAGTAGCGCTTCTCTTTAAGCATAGAGGGAGGTGTTCAATTCTTGGTTCAGTGGGAGACAAAAGCCCCACTCAATTGTGTCAAGGTGTTGCTCCAATAGAATTTTAAAGGACTGCTCACTTCTCTATTTCATCCTTTTAATTGTACTAAACTACCAGTGAGGTAAATTGGGCCAGGTTATAACTTTCCGTTTTATTCCCGAATCCCTCATTATTTGGTACCTGTCCCATAAACTCTTTTCCTAGTCTCTTGCTAAATTAATTATCATGTTAGTAGTGAAGAAGCAAAACTTGGTGGGTTATATACTGGTTTGCTGGGGTTGTATTTTGTCTACTACTTATTTTGCCTATCGTGACAAACTTTTTATTTTAAACGATTCTTTCCTGGTTTTAGGCCCCTTTCCACAATTTGTGATGGAAATACAGAAAACATGCCATCATTCTTATTGATGATTTGCTTCTTATTTAGGGTATATCTGGGATTCCTTCTTGTCTCATGAACAGAAAGATTCAGTGGCTGTTATATGCTACATCAATTTAATGTATTGCCCTGTCTATTTTAGATTAAAAATGGAGTCTAAGACTGGAAATGATGGCAAAAAAAGTTATATATACATATTTGGATTTGAATGATTTTGAAATGTTAAAATAGGCCAATATGAATCAAAGTTCAAATTTTCTGATGAGTAGGTTGACCAAAAAAAGTACAAACTTTTATAGGTCCTTGTTCTTTCCTGTCTGCCTAATGAACTCTTCCCTCTATTTTATTGTTTTTATATGCAACAAAGTCTCATTTTCTGCAGAAAATGGAAATAGCCAGCAATATGCTTTAGTATTATCTCATAATCTATAGCACTTTTCACTTTAAGTGCTTGAATAGTCCAGTTTCATTCCCTCTGTTAGTGATATTCTTCCATACAACTTTATGTTACCCAACTTTTTTTTTTTAGTTGGAGTCTCACTGTCACCCAGGCTGGAGTGCAGTGGCATGCTCATGGCCACCATAGCCTTGAGCTGCTGGGCTCAGGAGATCTTTCCACTTCAGCCTTCCAACTAGCTGGAACTACAGGCATGTACCACTATGCCTAACTAATTTTTAAAAACGTATTGTAGCGATGAGGTCTTGCCATGTTGCCCAGGCTGGTCTTGAACCCCTGGACTCAGGAAATCCTCTCACCTCAGCCTCCCAAAGTGCTGGGATTATAGGCGTGAGACACTGTGCCCAGCCAAGACAACTTTTTTGATGGAGCCCACTCAGGAGGATGAGAGGGGAGACAAGAGATGTAAGCCACCACAAGAAGCTGGCTAAATAAAAAAGCTTAGTCAGATCTGGGGATGCAGCCAAACCCTTCTGTTGCTGTGGCCTGAACATACAGCCTAATGAGTAGAGAGACCATGAACTTTCTCTGGGGCACAGGAACAAGAAAGAACACCTTGTACCTTAAGGCTACTCTAGTTGTAATGTATTAATGAATTATCACTAGAGAAGCTCCATAGCTTATCAATATATCTAGTTATAAATTTATATATACATACATATCTATATAGTATATATATGCATATACATCTGGTTATAAATTTATATGTAAATATATATCTATATATTATATATACATATATATACACCACATCTATCTATCTTTAGCTAGATGTATGTTAGATGCTTCAACAGTTAGGGTCCAACAAGGGCAACAGCATAATGAACATCTTATACCTGACTCTGAATTGTACCCCACATTTAAAACAATAAAAAACAGGGACCATGCTTAATACATCTAAGGATGTGACCAAGAAAAGCTCAAATTTGGGCTGGATTTTGTTGTCAAAAATTTTTTTTTCATTTATCAAATAAAAGATATTCATCGTAACAATATAAAAAGTTTGCTGAACCTGTTTAGTCTTTTGAAAAAAAAAAAAACACAAACAAAAAAACATATGGGAAAGACAGACCTTCAAAAATACATCTGAGCAAGGCATGGTGCTGTATTCCTGTAGTCCCAACTTGGGAGGCTGAGGTGAGAGGATTGCTTGAGCCTAGAAGTTTGAGACTGCAGGGTGCTATAATTGCACCTGTGAATAGCCACTGCACTCTAGCCCGGCCAACAGTGAGACCCCTATCACACACATAAAAAATCTGTTAAGTGCTCGCTTCGGCAGCACATATACTAAAATTGGAACGATACAGAGAAGATTAGCATGGCCCCTGCGCAAGGATGACACGCAAATTCGTGAAGCGTTCCATATTTTTAACTGTTTGTCTCAATTGGCCATTTAAGTTTAATAGTAAAAGACTGGTTAATGATAACAATGCATCGGAAAACTTTCAGAAGGAAAGGAGAATGTTTTGTGGACCATTTGGGGTTTTTTTTTTTTCCTTTCGCGTGTGGCAGTTTTAAGTTATTAGTTTTTGAAATCAATACTTTTTAATGGAAACAACTTGACCAAAAATCTGTCACAGAATTTTGAGACCCATTAAAACAAAGTTTAATGAGAAAAAAAAAAAAAAAATCTGTTAAAATTCTATATAATAGGCACTGACAAAAGAAGTCAAATGCAGGACTCTGATTTCTCAGTTTGCAATCTATTTAAATGCAGATGCATTTACAGTGCATAATACATGTTACACAAGTACAGACCTAGGTTAGGACTTAAAGTTCATTATATGAATTAAAAAGTGTAAGTGATGGTTAAGCAAGGTATGGAATCATCCTTACCTCTCATGTCTAGTTATACCAGCTCACATTGGCATTCCTGTAGCATTTTTATGTACAAATTAGGCCAATTGTTTATGAATGATTGTTGCCAGAGACTCAGGTTTGCTTTATGCTTGGTGCTTCCCAGCCTTTCTTCTTTATTGCTATCGCCATATAAATATTCACAAAAAGAGCAAGGTGCCAGTTGTTACATTTCCACAAGGGAAAGTGAAACCGGGAACAGCCATGTGTTACTTATCAACTGAAAGCTTCACTTTCCCTGTGGATAAAGCAAGCAATATCAGTGTTATCTGATTTGAGGTCCAACCTGCTCTGTATATAGCAGCAGGCTTACTCACTGCAGGTTACTGGCAATAGAAGTGTCTAAGCCGGGCTCGGTGGCTCAGCCTGTAATCCCGCGCTTTGGGAGGCTGAGGTGAGTGGATTGCCTGGCAACTTGGCAAGACCTCATCTCTACAATAAATCAAAAAATTAGCCGGGTGTGGTAGCGCGCACCTGTAGTTCCAGCTACTTGGAAGGCTGAGGCGGAAGGATCGCTGGAGCTCAGCAGGTGGAGGCTGTGGTGGCCGGGAGCGGCCACTGTACTCCAGTATGGGCAACAGAGTGAGACTCCAACTCAAAAAAAAAAGGAAGTGTCTGATAGAAGTCTGTTTTAATTACACTGCTGGAGTATGGAGGTGTAATGCAAGTGTTGCTATTTTCTGTTATCTCAGGTTTCACTTTTTATAATAAACTGCTTTTTAAATAGTGACTTCTGCTTGGTTTTAATTTTTGGGAGTGGGCATGATAAAGTTGGAGACTTGTAAAAAATATTTCAAACATTTGTTTATTTAACAGGCATTTACTGTCACCATTCTAGGCACTGAGGAATTCAACAGTGAAGGAGACAGACAAGGTCTCTTCTCTCACGCTTACATTTTTAAAAGGGTGTTGGGGGCCGGGTGTGGTGGCTCACGCCTGCAATCCCAGCACTTTGGGAAGCTGAGGTGGGAGGATCACTTGATTCTAGGAGTTCAAGACTAAGCTTGGCAATATAGTGAGACCCTGACTCTACAAAATAAAAATAAGCTGAATAAATAAAAGGGTGTTGGGAATAGATAGGGACATAAACAAACAATAGCTGAACAAGATAATTCAAACTGTCACAGGTGCTATGAAGAAAAGAGATTGATGGCAGTGGGCTGTGAGAAGTCAGGGAAGCCCTCTTTGACATAGACTAAGACTTAAGAAAAAGAACCAGTCATGCAGGATCAGCGGGGAGATTCCAGACAGCTGTGAAAAATGATTTTAACACACTAAATAATGCTCCTCCAAAGTAGTCATCTTATGATCTACAAGTTGTCTTCAAGTTATATATCCATTACCAGAAACATCTCCTGGAGCTCATTTGGAAATGCTGTGAGAACAGGTGGCTCATCTTTGGAATGAATTATGTAAACAGCCAGAAGTCACTTCAGAACTAAGTCTGATGAAGCATCACAGTGAAAGTGCAAGTCTATAAATAGGAATGATACTACCAAGTACCTTCACAAGCCTGGTGAGAAGATTAAAAAAGACGAGGCCAGGCATGGTGGCTCACCCCTGTAATTCTATCGCTTAGGGAGGCCAGGAGTTGGACAGCAGGCTGGGCAACATAGTGAGACCCTGCCTTTACAAAAGTTTTTAATTAAAAAAATTAGCCAGGCATGGGGGCACCCGCCTATAGTCCCAACTACACGGGAGGATAAAGTGGGAGGATAGCTTGAACCCAGGAGTTGTAGCCTGAGCAACAGACCGAGACCTTGTATCTAAAAAATAATAATAAAAGACAACCAGGAGTGGTGGCTCACACCTGTAATTCCAGCACTTTAGGAGGCAGGGACGAGGACTGCCTGGACACACAGGTTGGAGACCAGCCTGGACAACTTGGTGAGACCTCGTCTCTACAGCAAATAAAAAAAATTAGGGTGTGGTGGCGCACGCCTGTAGTTCCAGCTACTTGGAAGGCTAAGGCAGAAGGATCACCTGAGCCCAGCAGGTCGAGGCTGCGGTGGCTGT
>NW_007255803.1:415002-418050 GCF_000164805.1 Carlito syrichta | reverse complement strand
CGCAGCCTCGACCCACTGGGCTCCGGCGATCCTTCGCCTCAGTCTTCCGAGTAGCCGGAATTACAGGCGCGCGCTACCACGCTCGGCTCATTTTTGATTTTTTGTAGAGATGAGGTCTCGCCAAGTTGCCCAGGCGGGGGTCTCGAACCCGCGGGCTCAGGCAATCCACTCACCCCAGCCTCCCAAAGGCGCGGGATTACAAGGCTGAGCCACCGAGCCCGACTTCAGCCTAACATCTTAAAGTGTCATGTTTTGATTCCCTCCCATCCTCTCTGCCCTGGCCTAAGTCAAACACCCTCTAGACCAGCCGGCTACCACCAGAAACTAGTGTCCATTTATCAGGATCCTTTCTTAGATGTGGCCAGCCCAGGGCTGTCCCCAGACTTCGGGGCCCGGAGCCACAAAGGAGTAGCCTCAGTCGACACACTAGCCCAAAGATCCCCTAACCTGCTGACGGGTACAGGCCCGCGGGTGTTGGAAACCGCTGCCCGGGCCAAGAAAAGCAGCCGGTGCTCTCCAGCGGGCCACCGGGCCACCGGGCCACCGGGCCTTCCCCCAGGTCCGTGCCGAGATTTGGCGAGCCCGCAGCGGTCACGTGGGGTCACGCACGGCGCCGCAGAGCTCGCTGGGAGCGCGGTACGCAATGGCGACGCCCAGCCTGCGGGGCCGCCTGGCGCGGCTTGGAAACCCACGGAAACCTGTGCTGAAGCCCAACAAACCACTCATCCTAGCTAACCGCGTTGGAGAGCAGCGCCGGGAGAAGGGCGGTGAGCAGTCGGAGCCAGGGAGGCCCGGGAGCGGAAGCCGGAGTGGGGCAGGCCGGCTGGGTTGGAGGGCGGGAAGGTAAGGGTCTCCTTGTGACTGAAAGTTCCCTCGTTTTTCCCCTTCAGAGGCGACCTGTATCACGGAGATGTCGGTTATGATGGCATGCTGGAAGCAGAATGAATTCCGCGACGATGCGTGCAGAAAAGAAATTCAGAATTTCTTCGACTGTGCTTCGAGGGCTCAGGTGACAGATGGCTTCTGGGGTACCTCTCGGGAAGAGAATGGGAGCTCCCTGCCTTTTGCTAGGTGATAGGAAAGGCCCTTTCATTCATTTGGGACGACATCGCCTACGCCTAAATGGGAAAAGTTATAGTTTTGAGGGCTGTGTGATCTTGACCGATTTTATTTCACTGTTCTAAACTTTAGCTTTACCATACGTAAAATGAAGTTACTATTAATACTCAGCTTACGGAGTTTTGTGAATATCAAATGAAGTAATGAATAGGAACACCATTTTTGAGAAACCTAAATTGCTGCTGTAATAGACATCTAAAATAGAACTTAAGACAGTAAAATTATATTATGACAGGTTGTTTGGTTTCCAGCCTAGACTTAATTGCTAGCTAGCATGGTAGCTTCTGATCATAGTCACTTGTAGGTCCCAAGTCCCTTTTGTTGAAAGTGATTCACACAGATCTCTCTAGGCTGGCTAATATCTTTGTGTGCTTTAGAGCATTGTTAGAACGATGGGCAAACTTTATCATCATTAGTATTCTTTTGGTCAGGTCTTAAAAATCGGGACAGGACAAACTTTAGAACTGTCATTCTTGTATGTGTTCTGTGTTTTCAGGAAGCTCGAAGGATGAGATCAATCCAGGAGACCTTAGGAGAGTCTGGGAGCTTACCTCCCAAGAAATTGAACAAGTTGTTACAGAGATTTCCTAACAAACCTCACCTCAGCTGAAAATGGAGAAGCATTTTCAATACTGGACTATAGCTTCTGAGAACTATGCAGAGGCATTTTAGAGATGTTTGCATTGCCATGCCCTCTTTGAAGGGTAGAATGAGGTAAAACACATTTTTTTACCCTTTGGAATCACAGTCTGGGTGGAAGTTATGCTTTATCTTGAAATAAAATCCTCTAAAGAGAACTTGGCCTTTTGTTTTGAATTGAGTACTCCCTCTATTCTTGAACCCTGTATCCTCCCCTAGACCTTAGAAGTTCTGCCCTCGGAGCAGGACAAAAACCTCCCTTTTGTCTTTTCTGGCTTTTGAAGTCCTTTACACCATTTAGTGTCCTTACCTTTGGATGCACTAAGTTTGCCATCATCTGTAAGTATTTAGTGACTGCTTATTTTGTGCATAGCCCCTGCAAGGTGTTCTCTGAATAATCAAGTTCATAAACTGGTGACCCAGAGGTTCTGCAGTTGTTTTTTATTTGATCCACACAGTTTTAAAAAATTGTTTAGAATTAGTTGACCATATTCAAAAATAGAAAAAAAAAGTTTAAAACCACATTTTAGCTTTTTTTTTTCTTAAACTTGAAAGTTCTGGCAACCCTATTTTCTTATCCCCACGTGGCCACAATCAGGTAAGCTAATTATCATTTGTCCCCATTCTCCAGTGACCTCACCACTGGAATCCCAAATGGTGACACTTCTCTCAAGTTATCTGCCTGGTCGCTGAAGGCATTTACTTTTGTGCCCCCCTGATATTAGGAAAAATTGCATAGCACTTTATGTATATTCTGCTCTTCCAGGCATAATTGAGTTCACTTTCTATGTACCTTACAGAATTAACTGTGGGACAAAGAAATTAGTGGAGTTTTTTTGGGGGGTTTTGTTTGTTTTGTTTTGTTTTTTTGAGTAGGAGTCTTGCTCTGTCTCCCAGGTTGGAGTGCAGTGGCATGCTCAAGGCCACTGCAGCCTCGACCTGCTGGACTCAAGTGATCCTCCTACCTCAGCCTTCCAAGTATATGGAATCACAGTCAGGTGCCACCACGCCCGGCTAATTTTTTTATTTATTGTAGAGACGAGGTCTTGCCAAGTTGCCCAGGCTGGTCTTGAACCCCTGGACACAGACAATCCTTTCATCTCCGCCTCCCAAATTGCTGGGATTACAGGCATGAGCCACCGTACACCATACTCGGCTGATTAATGGAGTTTTAATGCTCCGGTGGGATAATTATTATTATTATTATTATTTATTTATTTATTTTTGAGTTGGAGTCTCACTCTGTTGCCCAGCCTGGAGTGCAGTGGCCGCTTCCGGCCACCGCAGCCT
>NW_007255803.1:413510-414946 GCF_000164805.1 Carlito syrichta | reverse complement strand
CAGGCGGGTCTCGAACCCACGGGCTCAGGCAATTCACTCACCTCAGCCTCCCAAAGGAGCGGGATTACAGGCTGAGCCACCGAGCCCGGCTGGATAATTATTAAGGTAAGAAGGAATCTTGCCTCCTTGACCACCCCAATAACTGCCTCTTCCCATAGTCCTTATACCCCATAGGTAGAGCACTGGGCAACTGCCTAGTTCTGAGTCTTTTAGCTATAGAAGGAAGTTCAGTGCTTAGTCGCTTAGGAATTTTTAAGCTAGGTCAATAGATTCTTAATAAAATCTGCGAACTTGAATGGGAAAAAAATTATATTTTTAAGCTCAATTGAAATTTACCATTTCAAGTAGAGCCGTAGGAAACAAACCACAGTAGCATTAGCAAGAAATCATGGTATATTCATATCATATTATAGTTGGTTATAAATATCTCAAAATATCATTTATACTCATCACTAGTTTCAAAATTATGGTAGTTATTACACTTTCTCCTAGATTTTGTCAATGTGTAAATAAAGAAGCTCTACTACATTACAAATTTGTTATTAATGCCTTGTTTTATTTCAACGTAATTGATTTCCTTCATAATCTTGTATTTTGTACACTTGTAAACAACCTGAGAAGGGGGTACAGGGACTTGCCTAGACTGCTAAAGGGTCCATGGCTCCAAAAAAAGGTTAAGAATTACTAGACTCAAAGGCTGTACTGACAAACAGTTACAACCATTTCTCGAATTCAAATGCCTTATTTCCTGGTGTTTCCCCAACTAGACCCTATAAAACGTCTGCCGGATTGCCGGCTTCTGGACTACGATTCCCAGAAGGTGATGCGGCCCTGGGGCCTATCCGGAGTTAGGACAATAACTCCATCCAATAGTTCTTGGGCTGTCTCTTGACAGCCTACAACTCCCAACATGCATGGCGGCTGTTTATTCCTTGGAGACATTATGGACGCCCAGTTATTACTGGGATCTGTAATTGTTTCGCATAACGTTTGGGAGTTGCTTCCCCTTATGGTGTCTGGGAGTAGCCGTGAGGAAAAAAAAAACAGGAAAACACAGCAATTAAACAAGCATGTCCCCTACACCCGCCCGTACCTGACCCGGTTCCCCAGCGCGCGAGGGCGGAAGTGGTGGTGGCCGGCGCGGCCGGAAGTTCAGATCAGCTGATGGGGGAGGCGGCGCCGCAGCCGCCTAGAGGCCCCGGCCGCCCAGCGCTTCGTCCGGGCCCTGAGTCTCGGAGACTGGCCAAGATCACCGTTCTCACCTCGCTTTGGGGCGAGGCTCGGTCCCGTCTCTCTCCCAGGCCTGAGATCCTTGCCCGGCACGGCCGCCCTGAGCGCCCCGGTCACCCCCAGCCCCGGCTCGCCCCTCAGGCCCCGGGCCTCCCCTCAGTCCCCGGCCGGCGGCCCAGGCCCCGGATCCGCGGGGGGGGACCCGG
>NW_007255803.1:388929-413490 GCF_000164805.1 Carlito syrichta | reverse complement strand
ATTCCGGCTACTCGGAAGGCTGAGGCGGAAGGATCGCCAGAGCCCAGCAGGCCGAGGCTGCGGTGGCCGGGAGTGGCCACTGCACTCCAGTCTGGGCAACTCAAAAAAATAATAATAATAATAATAAACCCAGCCGGGCATGGTAGCTCATGCCTGTAATCCCAGCACTTTGGGAGATGGAGGCGAGAGGATTGCATGAGTCCAGGGGTTCAAGACCAGCATGAGCCACTTGATGAGACCTCGTCTCTACAACAAAGCAAAAAATTAGCCAGGCGCAGAGACACATGCCTGTAGTTTCAGCTACTTGGCAGGCCAAGGCAGGATGATCCCCTGAGCCCAGCAGGTTGAGGCTGCAGTGGCCGTGAGCATTCCACTGCACTCCAGCCTGGGCAATAGAGTGAGACTCTGACTCAAAATAATAATAATAATAATAAATGCTCTTTGCCTGTCACATCATGGACTCTACACTCCTCATTTGCCCAATTTACTGATGAGGAAACAGAGGCTGGAAGAGCAACTTGAGACATCTGGAGTCATGCAGCTGGACTGGTAGTCCATCTAGTGTTCGGACCCAGGCCTATTGGCTATTCAGCCTCCAGCAGCAAATGTGTGGCTTCTGGCCCGGGGTCTTCGTGGATGGTGGGGTCACTTCAGTTACATTACAAATGAAGGGGCACATTAGGTGAAGGGGGGTCTCTGGAATATGCATGCATGCATTCATTCAGCAAATATATATCAAGCACTGACTGCATGCTCAGAGTCATGGTGCACCTCTACAAAAAAATTTTAATTTGCACATGCCTATTGTCCCAGTTACCTGGGAGGCAGAGGCAGGAGGATCGCTTGAGCTAGGGGGTAGAGGCTACAGTGAGTCAAGATTATGCCAATACATTCAGCCTGGGTGACAGAGCAAGATGCTGTCTCTAATACATACATAAAAAGAAAAAAAGAAAGTGTGTGTGTGTGTGTGTGTGTGTGTGTGTGTGTGTGTGTGTGTGCGCGCGTGTGTGTGCGCGCGCGCGCGCGTTGTGGCAAGGACACTCTGTGTTGGACAGAAAGTAGATCTTTTGTTGTTCCTTTACCTTAGAGATGGGGTAAGGGAGAGGACTCGCCTCTCTGACTTGGGAATACTTAGTTCAGTCACACTGGAAAGTAGACAGAGGAAAATGTGGGTAGGTTGCTGGTTGTGAAGAAGTGACCACTTGAGGAGTGTCACGCCATTGCAAAATACATTGGGAGCTTCTTGCTTCAGGGTGATGATCTCTGATTCCAGATGCACCAAAAAGGATCCCACTCAGAGGAAAGTGAAGATGAACTGGCCTGTGAGAGGCGATTCCATAGTTCATAGGTGAATCATTGGCTTTGCTCCTGGCCATATCAAACATCTGTCAGAAGCCAAGGCAGGGACCACAGGATTTCAGCCTTAGATTTCCATATCTGGGGCTGGGAAAATGTGCTCAGATGTCTCTGGGCTATCCTTGTGACTCTTTTCGTGCTTTTTGTTGTTTTTATTATCCGTGGGTTTTCCAGTGAATAAACTGATTAGTGCTGTGAAGAATTTTGCTTTTATTTGAGAGGATGGAGGGAAAAGTGATAAAGTCTCCACAAGCTGGAGACTCACCACCTTCTTTCTCTGCTTTCTTCATGGCACAGTTTTTATCCTGGACCTCAGTGAAAGCTAGCTTTCCTCAACAGTTGAGTTGTTTAATGTGTGTGATTCTACTCAGGTCATTCTAAGAGTCCAGTTTTTCAAACTGCCCTGCAGAGACTTCTGGTGCCCCTTTGGGACTGAGTTCTCTCTGTACATGTATCACTTTTTAGGAGTGGCAGTAGTGGTAGTACTCAACTTCAGTTGGAGAGAGAACACACACACACACACACACACAGATCATAGGCAGTTTTATTGTGTCTTCTGTATCCTTCCTGCCTCCCTGCTTCATTCTTTTCTTTCTTTTTTTTCCTTTCCTTTCCTTTTTTTTTTTGAGTTGGAGTCTCACTCTGTCACCCAGGCTGGAGTACAGTGGCACAGTCATGGTTACTGCAGCCTCGACCTGCTGGGCTCTGGTGCTCCTTCCACCTTAGCCTTCCAAGTAGCTGAAACTACAGGCATGTGCCTTCACGCACACCTAATTTTTAAATTTATTGTAGAGATGAGGTCTCGCTATGTTGGCCAGTCTGGTCTCGAATCCCTGGGTTCAGGCAATCCTCTCACCTCTGCCTCCCAAAGTGCTGAGATTACAGGTGTGAGCCACCATGCCTCACCCCTGCTTCATATTTGTATGCATGAATAGCCTTGGGGCTTAGAGCTTTGGGGGAAGTAACTGAAGTCATGGTGGTGAAGATTTTTAACATATTAGTATCTTCCTAGACAGGTTAAAATCTAGGAAAGCATGTCATATCCCCCACGCCTTGCTACCTTCAGTCGCTCACTTATAAAATAAAGGGGCTAACTTTTTTTTTTTTTTTTTGAGTTGGAGTCTCACTCTGTCGCCCAGACTGGAGTGCAGTGGCCGCTTCCGGCCACCACAGCCTCGACCTGCTGGGCTCCGGCGATCCTTCCGCCTCCGCCTTTCAAGTAGCCGGAATTACAGGCATGCGCTACCACGCCCTGCTGATTTTTTGATTTATTGTAGAGATGAGGTCTCGCTGCCCAGGCGGGTCTCGAACATGTGGGCTCAGGCAATCCACTCACCTCAACCTCCCAAAGGAGCGGGATTACAGGCTGAGCCACCGAGCCCGGCTTGGGGGGCTAACTTTTTTTAAAGATTCTTTCAATTCTATGACTTTGTGATCTGTCTTCTAATCTGACTTGCAATTCGGTGAGATGTGCAGTCTGTTGTGTTATTACTGCTTTTTTAAAAAAATTGAAACAGTGTGGAAAGCCTTCTCAAGTGGTAATGCCATTCCATTCCAGGTGATTCCAGGAGCAGCACCATCTAGGTCCCCTGGGATAGCTGTCTCTCTACGAGGGTTTCCAGTGTGGGAAATCAGCATAGATGTGCCAAGGACAGTGCAGCCTTTGTTGCTTCTTGAGGCCCCTTCTTAACTCTTCTGGGCTCTGGCCTATCTTTCCTCCTTAACTGGGGGACTAGAGTCATCGAGAGAAAAAGGGATAGAAAAAAAGCAATCAAAAATGAAAATACCAGAGGAGAGACATTAACAATGTAATTTGAATCTCAAGTGTTTGTGGCATATGGGAAATTAGATGCTGAGCCTTGTGAGTGGGGTTACTTGCTAGGGTCCTGGATCACACCTGTCTGGCCAGGAGTTTCCTAGGGTATCTATAGTGGCTTCTGTTTTAGACCTTAGGCATGGCAGGCTGTGGTCTGGGGACTGTCCAGCTGCCCTCCCCCAGATGGAGTCTTAAGGGTTAGGGTATCCTGACAGGAGCATCCCTAGGATTTTCGTTCAGGTCCTCTTTCTTTCACACCAAAGGGGTCCCCAGAATGTGGCCCTGGCATTGGTGCCAAGTAATCATGTTCCTTTTTGTTTCCCCTTCTTCTCCCCTAACCTCAACCTTTGTTTCCAAAGATGGGCTGGTGATCCCATTAGTGGAGCTGTCAGCAAAGCAGGTGGCATTTCACATCCCATTTGAAGTGGTGGAGAAAGTTTACCCCCCAGTGCCTGAGCAGCTACAACTCCGAATTGCTTTTTGGAGCTTCCCTGAGAATGAAGAAGACATTCGGTGAGGCTAAAGGATTGATGGTGGGGAGTGGGGTCCTGACATTCCACACTGTCTGCTGAGCTTCCCACAGAACAAAGAAGATATTATATTTGGGGCTGTGGTGAGAGGACGACAAGGGGAGGAAGGAGTGCCTGGGATTTTCCCCAAGAAGGAGCAAAGGAATGACACTGGGGATAGAGCACCTAGAGCACTGGGGTCTCTGACAGAGTCTGCTGAAGGTTATTTGCTGAGTTGTGACTACGTTCTCTTCTTCTTGTGACTGTGTTCCCCAGGCTGTATTCATGCCTGGCCAATGGCAGTGCAGATGAGTTCCAGCGAGGGGATCAGCTGTTCCGCATGAGGGCTGTGAAGGACCCACTGCAGATAGGTGAGGATTCCATCGTGCCCCGTTGCACCCCCTGCCTCTCCCATCCCCTGTATTGTGAATCAAGGCTATGCCAAAAGAAGCTGGAGCACACTGTCTGAATAACTTGAGGGCCAGGGGCAGGGGCAGAGACGTAGGTCTCAGCAGCTCTCCCTGACCATGCCTGCATTTCTCCCCAGGGTTCCACCTGAGTGCTACAGTGGTGCCACCTCAGATGGTCCCTCCCAAGGGGGCCTACAACGTGGCTGTGATGTTTGACCGCTGCCGGGTCACTTCCTGCAGCTGTACCTGTGGGGCTGGGGCCAAATGGTGCACCCACGTCGTGGCACTCTGTCTCTTCCGCATCCACAACGTGAGGCCCTCCCAATTTATCCTGGCCCTATCCTACGCTCCATCCCCCCCTTCTCTGCTGCATGCCCGGCCACAATGTGAGCCCCCTCACCTCCCCTACTCTGCCTCTCTGCCCCCAGTTCCAGCAAGCCTTTATTCAGATTGTTCCATTTCTCTCTGTGTCCCCTTCAGGCTTCTGCAGTCTGCCTGCGAGCCCCAGTCTCAGAGTCCCTGTCTCGGCTGCAGAGGGACCAGCTGCAGAAGTTTGCTCAGTACCTCATCAGTGAACTCCCTCAGCAGGTGAGTGAAGTCGGCACACCTTCCTCCAACTAGCTCCAGGGCAGGCCACACATCAACCTTCCTGTTAGGTCTAAGACTCCTTCGGTTCACTTGTGCCTTGTTCTCTCTGCTTTGTCCCTTTCCCCCTCAGATCCTCCCCACAGCCCAGCGTCTCCTGGATGAGCTCCTCTCTTCCCAGTCAACAGCCATCAACACAGTGTGTGGGGCCCCAGGTGAGTACGGTTTCAAAGATGGGCAGTAGGAAGAAAGAAAGCTGGTAGTGCAGAGCACCATTTACTAAAGGCTTGCTGTTGTCAGGCAAATTCAGGCCCCTATCTCGAGGTGACTGCCTGCCTGTTGTCCCCAGACCCCACAGCAGGGCCCTCGGCATCTGATCAGAGTACTTGGTATTTGGATGAATCAACACTCACTGACAACATCAAGAAGACACTGCACAAGTTCTGTGGCCCCTCCCCTGTGGTCTTCAGGTAAACTGAATCTCTGCACACCTGTCTCTTTCTGGAAGGGATGCTAGAGAGGGTTACTGTGGTGGAGTGGGAGTGTGTCTCAGGCTGTTGACAGATCCTTTGTTCTATTAATGCCTGTGACCCTCACCTTTTATTCCTTGTACTGTCTCAATGTCTGGAACACAGAAAATGTCACTAACAAATCAAATGGATGATGATGACCTTGTGCAGTTGGTGTGGTCTGCTCTTATCTGGGTAGAACAAGAGTTATCTTTCTTCCTTTGACAGATCAGGAAATTGAAGCAGAAAAAGATGAGGAATTTTTGTTGTGGACATCTTTTTTCCGCCATACTCTATTTTGGTGTCAGAACCCCTTTTGGGTCATACCCTGCTTCATTCCCTTGCTTCTCAGCCGCATCTTAGAGTCACCTTTTTCTGCTCTACTACTTTTGCAGTGATGTGAATTCCATGTATCTGTCTTCCACGGAGCCACCAGCTGCTGCTGAATGGGCATGTCTTCTGCGCCCTCTGAGGGGCCGCGAGCCAGAGGGCGTCTGGAACCTGCTCAGCATTGTGCGGGAGATGTTCAAGCGAAGGGACAGCAACGCTGCCCCCTTGTTGGAAATCCTTACTGACCAGTGCCTCACCTATGAACAGGTAATCCCCCAGAGGTGGGGAGCTCTGTGGTGGTTCATTTTGTCATTCCCTCTTTCTGGAAGGGATGCTGGGGAGGGCTACTCTTGTCTTGCTCTGAGCTCTCTCGAGTATCTCATAGCTCTCTTTGTCTCCAGATAACAGGTTGGTGGTACAGCGTGCGCACCTCAGCCTCACACAGCAGCGCCAGTGGGCACACAGGCCGTAGCAATGGACAGTCAGAGGTAGCAGCCCATGCCTGTGCCAGCATGTGTGATGAGATGGTCACACTGTGGAGACTGGCTGTGCTGGACCCTGCACTCAGCCCCCAGCGGTGAGCCTCCCCCAAGACTCTCCAGCTCAAGACAGACTGAGCCCTCATCTCCTCGTACACAGGGATGTACCATTATTCTAGCCCTAGGGAAATGGGAGGTGCTTAGTACTAGGGCTACCAGTGATGTATGAGTTCTTTTTCTGAGAAGCGTTCTTCCTTCTGTCCCCTAAATAACACCCACTTTCCGGAATTCCCAAGTATTGCAGTGATGTTTGTGGGGCTGGCTCAAGAAGTATTATGTGTCTCTTCCCTGTGCCCTTCTTTGGGGTGTACACCTACTCCATCTGCTCCTTTGCCTTCTCAGTGCAGACTGTAGCCCCACCAGCAGCCTCCTGCCCTTTGCTTCCACAGCCGCCGGGAACTGTGTGTACAGCTGCGTCAGTGGCAACTGAAGGTGATTGAGAATGTCAAGAGGGGACAACACAAGAAGACCCTGGAGCGGCTCTTCCCTGGCTTCCGGCCGGCGGTGGAGGCTTGCTACTTTAACTGGGAAGAGGCTTACCCACTTCCTGGCGTCACCTACAGTGGCACTGACCGGAAGTTGGCACTGTGCTGGGCCCGGGCCTTGCCCTCTCGGCCAAGTGCCTCCCGCTCTGGGGGCCTGGAGGAGTCCCGGGACCGGCCCCGACCTCTTCCTGCTGAGCCAGTAGTGAGGCCCAAGGAGCCTGGGGCCAAGCGCAAGGGATTGGGTGAGGGGATCCCCTCATTGCAGCGGGGTCCTCGCCGCCTGCCAGCGGAAGCAGGAGATAAGGCTCTGCATAAGATGGGTGCTGGTGGGGGCAAAGCCAAGGCACTGGGTGGGGTTGGCAGTGGGAGCAAGGGCTCAGCAGGTGGTGGGAGCAAGCGGCGGCTGAGCAGTGAAGACAGCTCCTTGGAGCCAGATCTGGCGGAAATGAGCCTAGATGACAGCAGCCTGGCCCTGGGTGCAGAGGCCAGCACTTTTGGTGGATTCCCTGAGAGCCCTCCACCTTGTCCTCCCCCTGGTGGCTCCCGAGGCCCTGCCACTTTCCTTCCTGAGCCCCCAGATACTTATGAAGAAGATGGTGGTGTGTACTTCTCGGAAGGGCCTGAGCCTCCCACAGCTTCTTCTGGCCCCCCTGGCCTACTGCCCAGGGAAGTCTGTACCCGGGACGACCTCCCTTCCACAGATGAGAGTGGCAGTGGGCTTCTCAAAACCAAAGAGGCAGCCCCAGCAGTTGGAGAGGAGGATGATGACTACCAGGCGTATTATCTGAATGCCCAGGACGGGGCTGGGGGCGAGGAGGAGAAGGCCGAGGGCGGGGCTGGGGAGGAGCATGACCTGTTTGCTGGGCTGAAGCCACTGGAACAGGAGAGCCGCATGGAGGTGAGGGGACTCTGAGGGGATGGAGGGAGGGAAGGCTCGGTGTTCCTTAGCCACTGCTGGGAGGGCCATATGGCTCTAGTTGGACATGTCAGGACTGTTAGCAGAGCTGTTAGAATCCTATAGCAGGCTCCTAACGGTCCTCCCTGTCTGTGGTCCATTCTCTTCACTGCTTCCACATGATTTCCCTCAAATGTCTGATGGTATCCCTCTGCTGCTTAAAACCCCTTAGTGGTTTCCCATTGCTCTTAGGATAAAAATGAAGGTCCTTGGTACAATCTCTGATGCTCCACTTGATCTGATCTTTGCCTGCTTCACCAGCCTCGTCTGGCTACTCTGTCCCTCATTCTCCAGTCAACAGAAACACTCCCGTTGCTGACCATACTCCCTCTTACATCCATACTTTTGCACAGATTGGCCTTTCTGCTTGGAATACTCTTCCCTCACCTCGCCTGTTCCTTCTTCAGGTTTCTGAGATTTTTTTTTTTTTAATTGGGGTCTCACTCCGTTGTCCAGGTTGGAGTGCAGTAGCATGCTCACGGCCACCCCAGCATCGACCTGCTGGGCTCCAGCAATCCTTTTGCCTCGGCTTTCCACACAGCCAGAACTACAGGCACGCACTACCACGCCCAGCTAATTTTTTGAATTATTGTAGAGACGAGGTCTCACCATGTTGCCCAGGCTGGTCACGAAAGGGCTCTGAGATCTTAAGACCACTTTCTCTAGGAAGTGATACTGATACTGATACTGTTCCTCTGCCCCAAGTCCCAGTGAGATATCTTACCTACCTGCTCCCCTCTTTACCCTTCCCAGTAGTAGCCAGCATCATAGTGGCTTATGTATTTGTGTGTCTGTTTCGCTAACCAGACTGAGCTCTTTGTGGTATACTCAGGACCAGCACAGAGCCCAGCATATAGCAAGTGCTCAAGTAATGTTGGTTACATGAGTAAGCATGGTGTCCTGTCCCTGAAAATTGGGGCTTCAACCCGTCTGGTGCCATGTCCTCTCTCCAGGTATTATTTGCCTGTGCTGAGGCTCTGCATGCGCATGGCTATAGCAATGAGGCCTCCCGTCTCACCGTGGAGCTTGCCCAGGACCTGCTAGCCAACCCACCCGACCTCAAGGTAGAGCCGCCCCCTGTCAAGGTGAGAGAGACCCCCTTCCTCTACCTTCCTGACACCCACTTATCCCTCATTTGATCCGTGCCCCACCCCAAGTGAGAGCCTCCTTCTACCTCCAGCAAGTTGAGTCAGACTCATCTGCCTGCCTCCTGTGCATCCCTCTCTAGGGCAAGAAGAACAAAGTATCCACGAGCCGTCAGACCTGGGTAGCTACCAACACCCTGACCAAGGCGGCCTTCCTGTTAACAGTACTAAGCGAGCGCCCAGAACACCACAACCTGGCCTTCCGAGTTGGCATGTTTGCCTTGGAGCTACAGCGCCCCCCTGCTTCTACCAAGGCCTTGGAGGTCAGAGGTGCCATCTGAGCCTTTTACTGTGATCTCCATTGAGATGCTGGAGGTCTGAGCTCTTTCCTGTGCCCTCAGGTGAAGCTGGCATACCAGGAGTCTGAGGTGGCTGCCCTGCTCAAGAAGATCCCTTTGGGTCCAAGTGAGATGAGTACCATGCGGTGCCGGGCAGAGGAGCTTCGGGAGGGGACACTCTGTGACTATCGGCCTGTGTTGCCCCTCATGTTGGCCAGTTTCATCTTTGACGTTCTCTGTGCTCCAGGTATGGTGCCTGACCCTACAGTATGTGGGGAAGTGGGGAAGTAGGGAAGTGGGGTAGGGGTAGCTTTTTTCTAAGGTAACACCAAGAGCCCCAAGGCTCTGAGTCACCTTTAGGACCCATCAGGCAGCTTCATTGGTAGGTCTGTGATGATGAGGGTCTTGGGTTCTCTTGCATTCTTTCCTGTGATACTTCTGTCTGCCTGACTTACCCACCTTTCATTCAGTGGTTTCTCCCACGGGTTCCCGGCCCCCAAGTCGTAACTGGAACAACGAGATGCCTGGGGATGAGGAGCTAGGATTTGAAGCAGCAGTTGCTGCCTTGGGTGAGTCTGTCGGTCTTGAGCTCATTCATGAGCTAAGCCTGGCCCTAGGATTGAAGAACATGAAACCCAGGGCCTTGTTTCCAAGGGCTGCATGGCAGTGGGAAAGTCAGGATGACATGTGCCTGGTACCTGTAAGACAGTCAGGAACTCAGGGTAAAAAATGTGTGCTGCGGATGTTGGGTGTTGTAAAGGCATCAAACAGAAATATAGGGAAAGGCCTACAGGGAGGTGATAAGAATATGGAATGTGGGTTAAAAGATCAGTAGGTTTTAGATTGGGAACACCATGAATAAAGACATGCTGGCCGGGCGTGGTGGCTCACACCTGTAATCCTAGCACTTTGGGAGGTGGAGGCGGGAGGATCACTTGAGCCTAGGAGTTGGAGACCCACCTGGGCAACATAGTGAGACCTCATCTCTACATAAAAAAAAAAAAAAAAAAAAAAGACACAGTGTAATCAATTCTTCCTGAGAGTGAGGAACCCAGCTTCCCTAAAGTGATAGGGACCTGATGGGTTGGTCGAATGGGCCAGGTTTTGAGTTTTGAAAAACAGACCAGAGCTGAGGCTGGGTATAATAGGCAGTGGGGACCATATACAGGCGATGTGCATTAGACCAAGGGAACCCCTTACCTCACATGCTGGCGGCTAGGGAGCCCTCTCTGTTTGCCTTTGCTGTCTCGGGAGTTATGGCTACTCAGTCCCCTGAGACCCTTCTTCTCACAGGCATGAAGACAACAGTGAGTGAGGCAGAACATCCCCTCCTGTGTGAAGGCACACGTCGGGAGAAGGGCGATCTGGCATTAGCACTAATGATCACTTACAAAGATGACCAGGCCAAGCTCAAGAAGGTAAGGGACAGAGGTCCTGGGCTTCTGGTAGGCAGAGAGAAAGAGAACACTCGCAAATTTCACTTTTTTTTTTTGAGTTGAAAAAAGCACTCTGTTGCTCAGGCTGGAGTGCAGTGGCACGCTCACGGCTACCACAGCCTCAACCTGCTGGGCTCAGGTGATCTTTCTCCCTCAGCCTTCCCAGTAGCTGGAAATATAGGCATGTGCCACCAAGCCCGGCTAATTTTTGGGTTTGTTGTAGAGACGAGATCTTGTCAAGTTACCCAGGCTGGTCTTGAACCTCTGGGCTCAAGCATCCTCTCACCTCCGCCTCCCAAAGTGCTGGGATTATAAGTGTGAGCCACCGCACTTGGCTTCATTCATTTATTGAATATCATCATATTCAGCCTTGTGTTAAGTGTGATGGGGAAGACCAAGATACTTAAGGCAGGAGGCTACCTACAATTATATCTGGGGAAGCCTTCCTGAGAAGGTAGCAATTGGCTGTTTCAAAGAGAAAGGAAGGTAATAGAAGTCAAGAGATAAAGGGGATCCTGTCACTGCTTCTCTGGAGGTTATTGCTTCTCTGTCTTCCAGATCTTAGACAAACTCTTGGACCGAGAGAGCCAGACACATAAGCCACAGACGCTAAGTTCTTTCTACTCATCTAGCCGCCCAGCCACAGCCAGCCAGAGGTCTCCTTCAAAGCACGGGAGCCCATCTGCCCCAGGGGCCCTGCCACCACTGACCTCAGGCTCTGCAGGGCCTGCTCAGCCAGGGAGTGTGGCAGGGGCTGGGCCAGGCCCCACTGAGGGCTTCACAGAGAAGAATGTGCCTGGTGAGGTGGGGGCACTGGGCAGGGGGTATGAATGGTATGGAGCCACGTTGGGGTCCCCTTTTCTGGGCTCATCCCAATGTCTCATTTTCCCTACCTAGAGAGTTCTCCACATTCCCCCTGTGAGGGTCTCCCATCTGAGGCAGCTCTGACTCCAAGGCCGGAGGGGAAGGTTCCCAGCCGCTTGGCACTTGGCAGTCGTGGAGGCTACAATGGACGGGGATGGGGCTCCCCAGGACGGCCTAAAAAGAAGCACACAGGTAGGACAGCCTGTGGGGTGGGGTGGGTTGGGATGGCATAGAGGGAAGGATATTCCTGAAGGTTGGAGTCTAATTTGTCTTGGGGGGTTAGGGATGGCCAGCATTGACAGCAGTGCCCCGGAAACAACATCGGATAGCTCCCCCACCTTAAGCCGGAGGCCACTTCGAGGAGGCTGGGCCCCTACCTCCTGGGGTCGAGGACAAGACAGTGACAGCATTAGCAGCTCTTCCTCGGACTCCCTGGGCTCCTCATCTTCCAGTGGAAGTCGCCGTGCCAGTGCCATTGGAGGAGCCCGGGCGAAGACAGTTGATGTCGGCAGGTCAGTGGGAAGAAATCTTCATCTCCCCTGATCTGGCCCACCCTCAGAGCTACATTCTGATCCAACCATTGTCCCCCAGTGTCCTCACTTTCCCTGGTCCTTCCCAATCTACCTGGACACCCATTTCAAAGAAACCCCAACTCCCGTCCCTACCCCATTGCCCCTTCAGGTACAAGGGCCGCCGCCCAGAGAGTCATGCCCCCCATGTACCCAATCAGCCATCAGAGGCAGCTGCACACTTCTACTTCGAGCTGGCGAAGACAGTGCTGATCAAGGCAGGGGGCAACAGCAGCACTTCCATTTTCACACATCCATCTTCCTCAGGGGGCCACCAGGGTCCTCACCGCAACCTGCACCTTTGCGCCTTCGAGATTGGGCTTTATGCCCTTGGCCTGCACAACTTTGTTTCTCCCAACTGGCTCTCACGTACCTATTCTTCCCACGTTTCCTGGATTACAGGTAAATCCTGTGTCCTGACATGGCTATGGGCGGGGCATTAATCGGTGGAGATAAGAGCCTTATGTTTGTGGAGTTGACCGATCTGATAGAATGATGACTCTCACACCCCAGCAGTACCCACGCTAACTCCATTGTGCTCCTCTCTCCTTTCCACAAAGGCCAGGCAATGGAGATCGGCAGCGCAGCCCTGACTATACTGGTAGAATGCTGGGATGGGCACTTGACACCCCCTGAGGTTGCATCCCTGGCTGACAGGGCATCACGGGCACGAGACTCCAATATGGTGAGGGCAGCGGCAGAGCTGGCCTTAAGCTGCCTGCCTCATGCCCATGCATTGAACCCCAATGAGATCCAGCGGGCCCTGGTGCAGTGCAAGGAGCAGGTATTTCCACAGGCAATCTGGGGACCCACTTACGGGCATCTGGACAGGGAGGCTGGGCATGGGGACAGTTGAGGGTCCAGTTCTTGATTCCAATATGCTAGAGTTTACAAACTATTGTATGTCTTCTCATGGTGACGTTTTTTCCCACATTAATGTGCTTTTATATCCGTCATTTCCTTTACAACTCTAATGTTAGGATTATTCCTCTTTTATAGATAAGGAAATGGAGGCCTAAAGTTTAGGGACCAAGATGATCACCCAGGATAGAAAATTTAGGGAAGGCTTCATAGAAATGAGACTTAGATGGGAGGGGGTTGGAATTATTAGTTTGGAACTGGGACCATAACCTGGGTCTTGACTTCTTTTGGTTAGTATTTGTTCAGTGTCTGTGGGAAGCACTTGCTGCTCTGATACTGACTCTGAGCATTGACCCTGACCTTTGATGCTTCCCTGGGAATCAGCCAGCTCTGAGGTAGACATAGGAATGTCATGTGACACCATCCCTTAGGGTAAAGGCCTTTCCCCCTTAATGCTGTGCTCCTCCCTTCCAGGATAACCTGATGTTGGAGAAGGCCTGCATGGCAGTGGAAGAGGCGGCAAAGGGTGGGGGCGTGTACCCCGAAGTGTTGTTTGAGGTTGCTCACCAGTGGTTCTGGCTATATGAGCAAACAGCAGGTGGCTCATCCACAGTCCGTGAAGGGGCTACAGGCTGTAGTGCCAGTGGGCTCAGGGCAGTTGGGGAGGCTGGGCGGGGTCTGCCTGAGGGCAGAGGGGGCCCAGGGACTGAGCCAGTTACAGTGGCAGCCGCAGCAGTGACAGCAGCAGCCACAGTGGTGCCAGTCATCTCCGTGGGGTCCAGTTTATATCCAGGTCCAGGACTGGGGCATGGTCACTCCCCTGGCCTGCACCCCTACACTGCTCTTCAGCCCCACCTGCCCTGCAGCCCTCAGTACCTCACTCACCCAGCTCATCCTGCCCATCCCATGCCTCACATGCCCCGGCCTGCCGTCTTCCCTGTGCCCAGCTCTGCATACCCACAGGTAAGACCAGTGTTCTGCTGAGGGGTGGGACATGTGGGAGAATATTGGGAATTCATGGGGAGTTGCAAGGAGGGTACTCTGGAAGTATATTAGGGCTGTTCAAGGGTCTTGGTGAGGTGGTGGGAGTCTAGGGGACCAAGCCCGACTAAGATAAGACATGTAGGGATACCAACTTGTGAGGCAAAGCAGGAGAGCTACATCCTAACATAATTTGGCATTTTCTCTCTCTTCCCCTTGTCTCTAGGGTGTGCATCCTGCATTCCTGGGGGCTCAGTACCCTTACTCGGTGACTCCTCCCTCACTTGCTGCCACTGCCGTGTCTTTCCCCGTCCCTTCCATGGCACCCATCACAGTACATCCCTACCACACAGAGCCAGGGCTTCCACTGCCCACCAGTGTGGCCTGTGAGTTGTGGGGACAGGGAACAGGTGAATGGAGGGGAGGTACACTGGGCAGGGAAGGTGGGGAGGGAATCTTCTCTGCCCCTCCTTGGGCTCTGCACTCCTCACGTGGCTTTCATTCCACCCTCAGTGAGCAGTGTCCACCCAGCATCCACGTTTCCAGCGATCCAGGGTGCCTCACTGCCTGCCCTAACCACACAGCCCAGCCCTTTGGTGAGCGGAGGTTTTCCACCACCCGAAGAAGAGACACACAGTCAGCCTGTCAGTCCACACAGCCTGCACCACCTGCACGCTGCCTACCGTGTCGGTGAGAGAAGGTCCCTTTCTGTGCCCCTACTTGCAGTTGCAGTGGTGCCAGAGGCTCTTCAGAGGACCCTCTCCAGTAGCTTGTTTGCTGTGGGGTTAGGAACCAGGTTGGTGAAGAGGATGCACTCCACCATGTGCTCACCCTTATCTCCCAGGAATGCTGGCACTGGAGATGCTGGGCCGCCGGGCACACAACGATCACCCCAACAACTTCTCCCGCTCCCCCCCCTACACTGATGATGTCAAATGGTTGCTGGGGCTGGCAGCAAAGCTGGGTAACACCTCCCCTCCCCAGGACCATTGGCCCCCCGACCTGCTCCCCCCACCTTCCTATCCCAGACCTCCTTCCTAGCTCTTGCTCAGAGTTGAGGCCTTGGTCGGGTATGTGTGCGTGCGCGGGGGGCGGAGGGTTACCTCAGCTCCTGGGGTGGAGGGAGGCTCTCTGCCAGGCCAGAGCTGAGATATTAAGTTGGGTCCCTAGGGCAGAGGTGGCCACCCCCGTCTCATGCCCCTCCCCCCTGCCCCCCAGGAGTGAACTACGTGCACCAGTTCTGTGTGGGGGCAGCCAAGGGGGTGCTGAGCCCGTTTGTGCTGCAGGAGATCGTCATGGAGACGCTGCAGCGGCTGAGCCCCGCTCATGCCCACAACCACCTGCGTGCCCCGGCCTTCCACCAACTGGTGCAGCGCTGCCAGCAGGCGTACATGCAGGTGACAACCTGGGAAGTATGGAGCAGAGTAGAGCACTGCCTGGGTGGTCATGGATCAGATCGCCTAGCATTTAAGTGAAAAGGGGCTGGTTCTGTGCCTTGTCCTAAGGCTCGTATCCTCCTCCAGTACATCCACCATCGCTTGATTCACCTGACCCCTGCCGACTACGACGACTTTGTGAATGCGATCCGGAGTGCCCGCAGCGCCTTCTGCCTGACACCCATGGGCATGATGCAGTTCAACGACATCCTGCAGAACCTCAAGCGCAGCAAACAGACCAAGGAGCTATGGCAGCGGGTCTCACTCGAGATGACCACCTTCTCCCCCTGAGTTTTTCCCCCTTAGGGTCCTATACAGGGACACAGGCCTGTGGCTGTGGGGGCCCATCACACAGGGGGAGTGAATCTTGGCTGGACAGACCATCTCCACTCAGTTCCCTGGTAGCCCAGACTGGCAGCTGCTCTTGGGCTGTAGCTTGGGGCCAAGATGTCTCAGACCCTAGAAACCTAGGGCTGGGGGAGACAGCCCTGTCTGGGAGGGGGCGTTGGGTGGCCTCTGGTATTTATTTGGCATTTATAAATATATAAACTCCTTTTTTTACTCTAGTCTGCCTGGGCCTTTTCCTTCTTTCCCTCCATGTGCAGATGAAACTTGAACTGGGGGAAAACATATGATACTTGCTTTATTCTAGGCTTTTCCCACTCCAGTGAGGCAGACAAAACAGAAAAATAAGGATGTTTATTAAGGACATTTCTAGCCCACAGCTAGGGCTCATACTTAGCTCCATGAGCCACTGTCCGACCTCATCCCCATTCAATGTGAATGACATCAGGGAGGTCGGGCCACAGGTAGATCCCACTGCCTGACTAAAGGGGCCATAGCAAGGGGTCCCTTCCACAGCCAGGTACAGATAGATGCAATGCTGGGGATGAAGAGGGAAGTCATTGGACTAATACATTCCCCTATACCCTGCCTGGACCCTCGCTCCTCCCCACCTCTCAAGATCATGGGTCAAAGGTGCCTAGTACCATGATGTGGGGTACCAAGGGAAGCCCCTTTGTTAGGCCCCAGAACTATCTGAAAGGGATACTCTTCCCTTCTCAGCCATCTCAGGCCTAGGGGCCACTGAGGTAGAAGGGGGAGGGGCCAGGCCACTCTAATTCCCCTTATGAGCCCTGCTCTGGGCTTGCCCCTTAGGGAAGCAGGGGGCTTTTTGCTGGCACATAAGGCTGGGACATCAGCCCAGACTGGAATGCTGCAGTTCTTCCCGAAGCCATGAGGGCACTGGCTGTCCAAGCCGGCTCAGCAGCTTCGACAGCTCCAAATTATGGTTCCGGAAAAAGTCCACAAGGAAAAGGCGGGACTGACAGGAGAAATGAAGGCAGAAATGGTAAGGAGTGGGACACAGGATCAGATCCTTGATCCTGTGGAGGTGAAGGATACCCTACCCCAGGCTTTACTCACCTCAGTGTCCATATCTGGGTACCTCCGGCCTTTGCTTCTGCCTAGACAGCGAGTCCTACCACCTTCAAGTCCCTGGCACCAAAATCCCTTATCTTCATCAAACCTGCTCAACAGAAGAGGCCATTAGGTGGCAAGGAGAAGAGAAACTCAGGCCCCATAAATGTACCTACCCCTCCCAGCCCACAGGGACACATGTCTCTACTTGTGAAACAGTAAATCCATGACTCTTCCAAATAGACATGGTCAACCTGCTTCCCCGATTCCCCCAGCGTGCTCCTCCCCTGGATCATGCTCTCCCACCTGAGGGTCCGTGTGTAGTTCAGAAAGGGTGTGATACCCAGGAACTTCTGGATGCTCTCCAGTGAGGCTGCTGGGTTGGTACGCAGCTCTTGCCCATCCACAATCAGCAACTAAAGGGACAGGGATGTGGTTCCCTCTATATTCCTAAGAAGCCTCTGGGCTGAAGGGAAGAGGAGGTGAAGTGGGGAACCCAATGAGGGCTCTTTGGGAACTGTACCTGTCCAGAAGGGTAGAAAGTCAGCCAGCGTTGCAGATGGGTAGAATAGTAGCCAGGGACAAGACAGCGGTTCTGCAGGGAGCGAAGTGCCAGAGGGGCTTGGGAGGAGGCTGAAATCACCTGGTAGAAGGTATAGTTCAGAGCAACTGGGTCTCCATGTGCTCGCTGGTGCTAAAGGACAAGGAGTAATAAAGGAAAGGTACGGTGATTTGACAGTGTTTTTCTGCCCTTCTGCCCTTACTCTTGGTCTGGTGTCAGAACACAGGCACCCCTCTCATAAGCATTAGTTTAGTCTTTCTACCCTCATTCCTTTCTGTCTCTCTGGTAGTCAACACCTCCCCCAACCTTAAGCCCAATGTGTCCCTAGCTTCAGGCAGACCTGATACCAGGAGTAGGCCCTGTCAGCAGGGTTGGTGAGCACAGTGATGATCTTGGCTCTTGGCAGGAGGGCAGCCCCCCGCCGTGGTACAACCTCTGAGTCAAAGTAGGTGGCGCTTTTTTCAAATAGGAAGTCAGTGCTGGCATTGGAAGGCACAGGGAAGAAGTCCATGTACCTAGGAAGTAGCACAGAGGAGAGAGGCAGAGAAATTTGCAGAGTGAAGGGGCCAGAAGTCTGAACTGGGGGAAGCTAGAATGGGGAAGGGAGTGTTCCTCTGAGAAGTATTCAAAGGGAGCCCAGTCTCACCAGTCAATACCCTTGTGGTAATTAGGGCCATTGAAGAACTGAATCTCCTCAAATGTGCTGGGGCTAGGGAAGCTGCTAGTTACAGCCGGGTGCAGGCTCAGGAAGAAGTGAATAGCTGTGGTCCCTATACAGGAGAGAAAGACCAGACCATTGTGGGAGACAAGATGGCTCAATAGTATGAGCCTGAAGGACGTGAGAAAATAACCACTGTGGGTAGTAAAATCCCTTTGACCAAACTACAATGACAGGAGAAAAATCTGAGAGGCCCAGGGAAGAGTTAAAACAGTGGTTCTCAGTCTTGACTGTCCATCAGAATCACTTTTGGATCTTTTATTTTATTTATCCATTTTTTTTTGAGTCAGGGTCTCACTCTGCCACCTAGGTTGGAGGGTAGTGGTAGTAGCATTTTCATGGTTCACTGCGGCTTCGACCTTCTGTACTCAGGTGATCCTTCTGTCTCAGCTTCCTGAGTAATAGGGACTACAGGAGCATGCCACCAAGCCTGGGTAATTTTTTATTTTTGTAGAGACAAGGTCTCACTATGTTGACTATGCTGGTCTTGAACTCCTGGGCTCAAGCAATCTTCTTGCCTCAGTCTCCCAAAGTGCTGGGATTATAGGCATGAGCCACCACACCTGGCCTAGAATTCACTTGTGGATCTTTGAAAAGGCAGATGATTCTGATATACAACCAGGGTTAAGAATCACTGCCTCAAGAGACTGGATTAATGAGGAGTGGGTATGAGAAGGGAGTTTCTTGGCAAAATGATCCTTTGTGTTTAAGACAGGGCAAGAAAAGCTGGCTGGCTTACCTGTCTTCTGGGGTCCCACAATGAGGAACTTCGGGAGCCGATCACAGGTTTTCTCCTTAGACCAGATATCTTTGTGCCTCTTGTCATCACAGGGATTCTGAAGGTAAGGCCAAGAATCGAGTAAGGCCTAGTCTCTTCCCTTAAACCCCCATCCCTCCTCATGTCACTAGTCAGCCTGAGCTCCACCTTTACCTGCCAAAGGGGACTTTGCTCCTGAGGGAAAAGTTCAAAGTACTTTCGTGCAAGAGGGACAGGAGGAAGGGTCTGTAAGCGCAGTTGTGTCCAGCACTGGAGGAAGCGCACCAGGCTCTCAAAGGTGTATAGGCCCAGCCGATCATTTCCATAATTGGACAGATGGGTCATAAAGATGCTGATCTGCAAGGGGGTGCCTCTGTGTCAGACTTGGAGAGCCTAACCCAACTCAGAATCAGCCTTGTTGAAAAAGGTCCCAGCCTGCAAACACCTTGGTTCTCCAATCTTCCAGCCCTTCCTCTCGGCACCTTACCGGATTAAGCAGCACCGTCAGAAAGAGCTCTCCACCTCGGATGCTCCGGTCTAGTTCACGAGAGCCTCCGGGATACTCATTATAGAAGATTGTGTGGGTGAAGAGGCCACATGTCTGCCGGGGCAGCACCTGGAGAAAAAAAGAGAAACAAGGATAGATAAAATTTGAAAGACAGAATGCAAAGTAGATGAGGGACAAAAGTCCTAAGGCACAAGGATTCCCTGGGTTTATAGAGGACTCAGTCTGAAGTTATAGCCATAAAGCTCTTATTATGCGCTTTATGACTTTCCGCCCTTCTACCCCCTATTATGTGGATGAACTTGAACTAGCAGTTGAAAGGACATAGGTCAATACAGGTTAGAGGCTATCTAAATGTGAGAGTTTGATTCAAATTTGTATTGGGAGTCCCTCACCATAATGCCATTGTGAATGAAGCCACGGCGGTAGCGGGCAGGGCGGAGATGGGGATACTCTTCAGTGCTGGTCACCTGGATGCCCCACACAGATTTCCAGGCTTCATAGAGCTGCGTGTGGATGGGGTACACGCCCGAGTGGTGGGGGGCCACAGCATACCCCAGATCCGTGGGAATCCCATGCTCCTGGGAATGGCACAGACTCTCACCAGGACCTGGTGAGGTTTGGGGAGTAGAGGGTAAAGAGGGTGGGGAAGCTTCCACAGAAAGGAAAATGGAAAGGGTGGGGAAAGGGTGTCCCATTAGGGGAGGGTTGAAAGGGAAGTATTATCTCTGGGAGAGCATGGGAACGAGGTCCAAGGGTCTCACCAGAGCAAACTGTTTGTTCAGCCTCATCTGGTCAGCCAGCACGGAGCGATTGTGGAAGAGGTGTGGCTGCATGTGGCTCCACATGTGGGGGAACCACCAGAATTCTTTGCGGTGCTTCAGCAGCATGTCGTCCCCTGCATCTTCTTCCTCTGTCCCTATGACCACACACTGACCACTGACCACAGACAATCAGTCCCTGTGCCCTCCTGTGTTTTGTAATAACAATGACCACCTTCCATCCTGGGGACATTACTGATCCCTGTCTACCTAAGACTTTCTATTTGTCCCATTGCCAACCTGCTCTCCAGCCACCCATGCAAACCTAAATTCATGCCCACCACTAGCTCCTCACAGCACTATGACCCCAAACCTTAACCTTTTCTCCAACTTGTCTGCCCAGGGAGATGGACAGTAAAGGGACAGATTAAACCAAGACAGTTATACAGAAGGAACAGGGGAATAAGCTCACCAGTATGATAGAACTTGCCCGAGAAGCCCAAGTTGAAGGTGAAGTTGGGGACTAAAGTCCTGAGTTTGTTCTGGGTGGTCAATAGAGCCTGGGAAGAGTAGCAGGAACACGAGTAATCAGGAGAGAGCAGACTGGGCAGGAAATATGAGAAGTAGCTTTCTTCCTGCTTGGAAAGGGCAGGGAGGATACCTATGACAAGCTCAGAATCAAGGAAAGGAGTCTGACAGGCCAGAGCTTGTCTAAGTTTCTAAGAAAAAAAATGTATTATTTACGTATTTATTTATTTATTTGAGTTGGGGTCTCATTCTGTAGCCCAGGCTGAGCACAGTGGCACAATCATGGCTCACTGCAGTCTCAACCTCCTGGGCTCAGGTGATCCTCCCACCTCCTGAGCAGCTGGGACCACAGGCGGTGCCACCATGCCTGGCAATTTTTTCTTTGAGTCAGTTTCACTTGGCTTAACCAGGCTGGAGTGCAGTGGCATGAGCATAGCTATCATAGCCTTGACCTGCTGGACTCTGGCGATCCTTCTGCCTCTAACTTCCAAGTAGTTGGGGCTACAGGTGCACACCACCACGCCCAGTTAATTTTTTGATTTATTGTGGAGATGAGGTCTCGCCATGTTGCCCAGGCTGGTCTCAAACTCCTGGGTTCAGGCAATCCTCTTGCCTCAGCCTCCCAAAGTGTTGGGATTACAGGCGTGAGCCACTGCATCCAGCCAAATTTTTAAAAGAAAATTTTTGTAGAGATGAGGTCTCACTATGTTGCCTAGCCTGGCCTTGAATTCCTGGGCTTAAGCGATTCTCCTGCCTTGGGCTCCCAAAGTGAAGGGATTACAGGGGGGAGGCACCGTGTCTGGCCAGAAACTTAAAAATCGGAAAATAAAGACTGACCTCAACATCAGCCACCTTCATGCGGGTCCCTTCCTTGCCCACAAAGATATCATCGATGTCTACCAAGATGTAGCGGTCAAGGTCCAGGCAGAGGCGCTTGCTGGTGAGGTATGCCACAGCATCAACGAAGATAAGTTTATGGAGCCAGAAAGAAAGGCCATGGCCGAAGAGTACCCGCTGGATGCCATCATGAAGCCCTAGGTCCTGTACCACAGTGGGAAGCCGGGCCCGACGAGGCACTGGTCCTGGCACAGGAGGCTCAGCTGGCCGAAGGCTGGCAAGAAGCACTGGTTCATACGTGCTATGATTGGACTGGAAGATTGTCCAATCATCACCAGGCAGTGGCCCAGGCTCTAGGCGGCTGGGGCGTGTGAGATGCAGTAGGGGGGCAGAAGGATTCACTTGGTAGTCCCGGAGCCCCAAGTTTGAGTGTAGAAAAAGGGGAAAGCCCTTGAGCTGAGCACTTAGTAAGCTATGCTCATGGGCTCGAAAAAAGCCAATGATGCCCACGCCATATTCCACACAGTATCGGTCTAGCAGTTCCCGACTCCAGGCATCCAGGTTGACATACTTTAGCAGGTTCTCATAAATGACCAAGACATAGCGGCCGTGAGTATGATCAGTCAATGTGGGCATGTCCCCTCGGCCAGGTGCCAGCTCAGTGCTGTAACGAAAACGACTAGACTCCAGAATGGCCACAATCTCCTGCCCCAGCTGTGAATATGCACTCTCCACAAACACAAGGACCACAGGTTCAGTTCGAGCTGTCTCAGGAGGCCTGGGGGGCCGAGGTTGAACTGGAGGCCGTGCAGGGCCAGGGCCAAGGCCAGCTGCTCCACTGTTGCTACAGTCTCCCAAGGGCAGGGGCAAGGGTTCCTTGGCCTTGGGGCTGGTGGACACGTAGTAAGCCAGGAAGCCCATGGAGCCCAGGCTGAAAGCAATCAGCAGCAGTATGAGGCGGTGCAGTTCCAGCTGCCGAGCTGGGCGTACCACCTTCCACAGCTGGAGCATGGCGGGAGAAGGGAGGGAAGGACAGGGACCACCTCAGGGGTTGGGAGGTGGGAGTTCTTGAGAGGATGGAAGAATAGGAAAACAAGGAAAAGGGATTCCCTCAGGGGCAGTTCCTTGAAAAGGTGGAGACAAGTCCCCTTAGCATAGGGTAGGGGAGGTAGAAGGGGAAGCAGGGGGCAACTGGACAGAGTCCACAAGTCTCAGGTCACCATGGCCCCTTGGCCCATGGCTTCAGGCTACAAATCTTGCCAGGTTCTGCCCTCAACCCTGGCTGGGCTCCTCACATCAGAGGTCAACAAAGTTTCACAATCTTTGCCCCTACTATCTGTAAAACAGAGAAATCAATAGGTTACTTCTCCCCCCTTGAAACTGTGTCATTAATCGATTCTCCTCACCCCATATCTCTTACCTCTTGCTTCCTGGATTATTTGTGCTCCAAAAAAAAGCTCCTGTAAGAAAAGAACACAAGCTGAGTCCTATACCTTAGTTTCACAGCTTGTTCTCTTTCTCAGAATACCCAAATGAAAGGCCAAATTCTCCTCTCTAAGTAAAGTTAAGCTGGAGCAGTATATTCAAGTGCTAGAAAAGAACAAATCTCCCATAAGCAAGAGACCAAACAGCCCAGGAGGCTGAAAACAGGCCTGCTCTAAAAGGAGTTCCTAGTCCATGACTGAGCAGCTGGCCAACCAGCAAGAGTTCTTGTCTTTCTGTGAGGAAGTGATGGAAAGCCCCAGAAGTCCCATGCTTCAACGAAATATCAGATAAAAGGAAACTCATGAGTCTGTTAATCTTCTTCATCAGTCAAACTCAATATCATAATCAACAACATTAACGGACATGCAGTCAGGTGGACACTACAGTGTGGGAATGCAAGAGGAAAGAGAGATCCTGACAGCTGATTTCGCTTCCGAACTCAGAACTTGGGAGCTCTCCTATTGCTTGTGAAAAATTACTCACCCCCCTCCCTCCTGCCTTCACCTCACCTTTGCCAAAGTCAGGGACAGGGAGATAAACCTGTAACCCCAGAGCAGGCCACATAATGGGACCTGAGAAAAGTCAGAGAGCTGAGTCCAGTTTCTCTCCTGTCCACTCTAGTCCTTCCTAACTTAGCCAAGATGGTACTACACCCTGGTCCTGAACAACTCAGAAGGGTCACTGAGCTGGCCTGGAAAGACATGAGGGTTACAAAAACAGAACAACCTGAGTAGGGCTAGATGACAGAGCAACAGGAGCTTAGTCATATCCAACCAATGAGAGAGAGGAGGAGTAAAGACAGTGCGATCAGAAAACAGTTTTAAGGAACCTCATTCTGGGGACCTCTTTTATTCCTTTTCTTAAATAGGCAGCTTCTGTAAGCTTTTTTTTGAGTTGGAGTCTCACTCTGTCACCCAGACTGGACAGGCCAGTGGCCGCTCCCAGCCACTATAGCCTTGACCTGCTGGGCTCCGGTGATCCTTCCACCTCAGTAGCCGGAATTACAGGTGCGCGCTACCACGCCCGGTTGATTTTTGATTTATTGTAGAGATGAGGTCTCGCCAAGTTGCCCAGGCAGGTCTCAAACCCACGGACTCAGGCAATCCACTCACCTCAGCCTCCCAAAGCGTGGGATTACAGGCTGAGCCACCAAGCCTAGCTCGTAAGCTTTATTGTAAGGACTTTCCCCACCATAGCCACTCCTAGTAAGGCCAGTGGCTGGTAATCCCTCTCTAACATCCATCCCCACTTACTGGCATCTCAGATGTAATGAGGCAGAGACCAGGTCCTTTCAGATCGGCAGAGATTATTTAAGAACAGCTTAGCTTTGGCCTGGGTAAAACTAATCGCGATAAGAGAGCTGGGGCAAAAGATCAAAATGGTGACGGGAAGGGGTGAATCCTAAGAATTAGAGGAAGCTTTACGGAAAACACATTACTGAGGAGAAGTCATGAGGGGAAGTCGACAGTCAGGGAGGATCACCCATAATGTTAACAGTAATAGTTAATGTTTATTGAAGCTTACAACATGCCAGACATCCTTCTAAGAGCTTTACATGTATGGAATCCTCACACCAGCCCTCAGAGGTAGGAAAGAGATAGATTCTGTTATTATTATTCCCATTTTACATATGAGTAATCTGAGGCCCAGGGAGGCCCAAGAAGCAACTTGCCCAGGATCACACAGCTCAGTCACTGGAAGGGCTGGATTCACAGTCAGGCCTGTCGAGCTCCAGAGCCCATGCTCTTAACCCCTGCATTTTAGCTTCATACCTAGAAGAAGCAGCAATATTTAGAGAAGGGGTGCTGAGAGAACTACTGAGGCAGGCTGTGGAGTGGGATGATGAATACTGAAGTAGCAAAAAGGAGGCGGGGAGGGCGGGCAGGTGTGCGTGCAGCAGCGGGGGGGCTTCTCCAGAGAGAGAG